>NW_027656102.1:0-170401 GCF_964235325.1 Thermobia domestica | reverse complement strand
TATCAAAATAGTTTCTGTTGGCATTGGGTGAACAAAATATTTTCGTTATTACAGACATAGACGAAAAGAATATATTTATACACTAACTGTTTATATCGTCTCGAAACTAGGCTGTATTTTCGTGTGAAGCTTCGAGACGATACTCAACTATTTAGAAAGAAACATATGTAGCTTTAGAGATGGGGCAACACCAGTGTTTCTTTCAGAAACAATGTTCCTGAGGATCACGGTTAGTATTCCCAGGGGCACTGCTCATATTATTCTATTTATTATTCTATTATACACGTATTATTTGGTCTCCTGCGGGGGCACTCTAAGAGCCCCAAGGAGGCAGTGTACCCCCCAAAAACATTTTGGAAAAAAACTGAGCATCATTTCCACGATATAGTATACATACGAGACAAAAGTACATTTTGTCTCGCAAGGATAGTGTGTGCTTCGAACCGGAAATAATTGCAAACAATCTCCCTTTTCATACACACACAGACACACACACACACATATAAAATACGCACCTTTTGATAATTTTCTCGTTGGCAGCGTAATAGTTATAATATACGGGATACGTGGAAAAGTACCTCTTTCGGGTCAGTAGTTTGTTTACAGTACCGGTTGGAGTGAAATGCGTTTTATAATAGACTCAACCTTATAGGCAAACAATATATGCTATAAAAAATAAACTTTCAAAGAAAGAAAAAGTGAGGAAAAGATTGTTAGGAATCGAACCCAGGTCTCCTGGCCATTAGACTCACGTCAATCACCTACACTACCGATTTCCTTAGATTTTCGACTTCGTTCTTACTGCTCACATAGTACTGGTACGTTGCGGCCGGCATCTGTGGGGAATTATTATTATATACCTCATAATCGGAAACACACTTAATTGTTTGCATACTTCCACAAAACATACAAACACCAAATTTTGCATACTTGTTCGTCATGGGATGTGAGTAATGGGAAAATTCCGATATCACGAAAAAGGCGACATTTTCCATGTAAATGAAGTGTCGAAATTTTTCGTCGTTTCGAAATGCTGGTTTTTAGAGTAGTTCCGCACACCATAGAAACGTCATATTTTGTCAGGCAGTGAAGCTGGGAACATAGTTTATGATAGAAAAAGAGCATTAAAATTCGTTTTCGTTTCGCGGCGCAAATCGAAAAACTGTGAAATTTGTAATGGCTGTATATAGGACGTTGAAATTTTGAGGTGAGGTTTATTCTGATGCGTAGTTTGCGAATCCGCCCTTAAACTTGAAAAAAATAGTCATGTCGGTGTAAGAAAGTGCTAGGAATATTATAAAGGGTCGTCTAATTTTACACAACTTGTAGTAATGGTGGAATCACGAAATTGCGTTCAAGTGTGTATATTACAGCCAATGTGAGGGGAAAATTCCGACATGTTGGAAAAGTCGTCATCTTCAATTCAAAATGGCGGCTCAAAAATTTGTAACCATGGAAAATTGGAAGTTGTGCTCTTGGTAGGTAAGCCAGGTTTCGCTATGTTATTAAGGACGTAGTTCAGTTTAAGTGAAGAAACAAATCATTGGAGAAGTCGCCGTCTTGAATGCAAAATTGCCATATTTTTGAATTGCCTTCATTTGACTCTTATGTGGTATATTGAGGATAATAAACAAACAGACTTCAACGTAGTAAATTAGCTCCACGGTAAAGTGTCTGCTTTCTAAGTAGCAGGTCTGGGTTCGATTCCCCGCCGCACCTTGTTTTATCTTACGTTTTTTTTCTTATCACGTTGCTTCGTTTTATCAAAATAGTTTCTGTTGGCATTGCGTGAACAAAATATTTTCGTTACTACAGACATAGACGAAAAGAATATATTTATACACTAACTGTTGATATCGTCTCGAAACTAGCCAGTATGTTCGTGTGAAGCTTCGAGACGATACTCAACTATTTAGAAAGAAACATATGTAGCTTTAGAGATGGGGCAACACCAGTGTTTCTTTCAGAAACAATGTTCCTGAGGATCACATTTAGTATTCCCAGGGGCACTGCTCATATTATTCTATTTATTATTCTATTATACACGTATTATTTGGTCTCCTGCGGGGGCACTCTAAGAGCCCCAAGGAGGCAGTGTACCCCCCAAAAAAAATTTTGGAAAAAAACATTGAGCATCATTTCCACGATATAGTATACATACGAGACAAAAATACATTTTGTCTCGCAAGGATAGTGTGTGCATCGAACCGGAAATAATTGCAAACAATCTCCCTTTTCATACACATACAGACACACACACACACACATATATATACGCACCTTTTGATAATTTTCTCGTTGGCAGCGTATATAGTTATAATATACGGGATACGTTGAAAAGTACCTCTTTCGGGTCAGTAGTTTGTTTACAGTACCGGTTGGAGTGAAATGCGTTTTATAATAGACTCAACCTTATAGGCAAACAATATATGCTATAAAAATAAACTTTCAAAGAAAGAAAAAGTGAGGAAAAGATTGTTAGGAATCGAACCCAGGTCTCCTGGCCAGTAGGCTCACGTCAATCCCCTACACTACCGATTTCCTTAGATTTTCGACTTCGTTCTTATTGCTCACATAGTACTGGTACGTTGCGGCCGGCATCTGTGGGGAATTATATACCTCTATAATCGGAAACACACTTAATTGTTTGCATACTTCCACAAAACATACAAACACCAAATTTTGCATACTTGTTCGTCATGGAATGTGAGTAATGGGAAAATTCCGATATCACGAAAAAGGCGACATTTTCCATGTAAATGAAGTGTCGAAATTTTTCGTCGTTTCGAAATGCTGGTTTTTAGAGTAGTTCCGCACACCATAGAAACGTCATATTTTGTCAGGCAGTGAAGCTGGGAACATAGTTTATGATAGAAAAAAGAGCATTAAAATTCGTTTTCGTTTCGCGGCGCAAATCGAAAAAATGTGAAATTTGTAATGGCTGTATGTAGGACGTTGAAATTTCGAGGTGATGTTTATTCTTATGCGTAGTTTGCGAATCCGCCCTTAAACCTGAAAAAAAATAGTCATGTTCGGTGTAAGAAAGTGCTAGGAATGTTATAAGGGGGCGTCTAATTCTACACAACTTGTAGTAATGGTGGAATCACGAAATTGCGTTCAAGTGTGTATATTACAGCCAATGTGAGGGGAAAATTCCGACATGTTGGAAAAGTCGTCATCTTCGATTCAAAATGGCGGCTCAAAAATTTGTAACCATGAAAATTGTAAGTTGTGCTCTTGGTAGGTAAGCCAGGTTTCGCTATGTTATTAAGGACGTAGTTCAGTTTAAGTGAAGAAACAAATCATTGGAGAAGTCGCCGTCTTGAATGCAAAATTGCCATATTTTTGAATTGCCTTCATTTGGACTCTTATGTGGTATATTGAGGATAATAAACAAACAGAATTCAACGTAATAAGATAGCTCCGCTGTAAAGTGTCTGCTTTCTAAGTAGCAGGTCTGGGTTCGATTCCCCGCCGCACCTTGTTTTATCGTACGTTTTTTTTTTCTTATCACGTTGCTTCGTTTTATCAAAATAGTTTCTGTTGGCATTGCGTGAACAAAATATTTTCGTTATTACAGACATAGACGAAAAGAATATATTTATACACTAACTCTTTATATCGTCTCGAAACTAGGCAGTATGTTCGTGTGAAGCTTCGAGACGATACTCAACTATTTAGAAAGAAACATATGTAGCTTTAGAGATGGGGCAACACCAGTGTTTCTTTCAGAAACAATGTTCCTGAGGATCACAGTTAGTATTCCCAGGGGCACTGCTCATATTATTCTATTTATTATTCTATTATACACGTATTATTTGGTCTCCTGCGGGGGCACTCTAAGAGCCCCAAGGAGGCAGTGTACCCCCCAAAAACATTTTGGAAAAAAACATTGAGCATCATTTCCACGATATAGTATACATACGAGACAAAAGTACATTTTGTCTCGCAAGGATAGTGTGTGCATCGAACCGGAAATAACTGCAAACAATCTCCCTTTTCATACACACACAGACACACACACATATATATATATATATATATATACGCACCTTTTGATAATTTTGTCGTTGGCAGCGTATATAGTTATAATATACGGGATACGTGGAAAAGTACCTCTTTCGGGTCAGTAGTTTGTTTACAGTACCGGTTGGAGTGAAATGCGTTTTATAATAGACTCAACCTTATAGGCAAACAATATATGCTATAAAAATGAACTTTCAAAGAAAGAAAAAGTGAGGAAAAGATTGTTAGGAATTGAACCCAGGTCTCGTGGCCAGTAGGCTCACGTCAATCCCCTACACTACCGATTTCCTTAGATTTTCGACTTCGTTCTTACTGCTCATATAGTACTGGTACGTTGCGGCCGGCATCTGTGGGGAATTATATACCTCTATAATCGGAAACACACATAATTGTTTGCATACTTCCACAAAACGTACAAACACCAAATTTTGCATACTTGTTCGTCATGGGATGTGAGTAATGGGAAAATTCCGATATCACGAAAAAGGCGACATTTTCCATGTAAATGAAGTGTCGAAATTTTTCGTCGTTTCGAAATGCTGGTTTTTAGAGTAGTTCCGCACACCATAGAAACGTCATATTTTATTAGGCAGTGAAGCTGGGAACATAGTTTATGATAGAAAAAAGAGCATTAAAATTCGTTTTCGTTTCGCGGCGCAAATCGAAAAACTGTGAAATTTGTAATGGCTGTATATAGGACGTTGAAATTTTGAGGTGAGGTTTATTCTGATGCGTAGTTTGCGAATCCGCCCTTAAACTTGAAAAAAATAGTCATGTTCGGTGTAAGAAAGTACTAGGTATGTTATAAAGGGGCGTCTAATTCTACACGACTTGTAGTAATGGTGGAATCACGAAATTGAGTTCAAGTGTGTATATTACAGCCAATGTGAGGGTAAAATTCCGACATGTTGGAAAAGTCGTCATCTTCGATTCAAAATGGCGGCTCAAAAATTTGTAACCATGAAAATTGGAAGTTGTGCTCTTGGTAGGTAAGCCAGGTTTCGCTATGTTATTAAGGACGTAGTTCAGTTTAAGTGAAGAAACAAATCATTGGAGAAGTCGCCGTCTTGAATGCAAAATTGCCATATTTTTGAATTGCCTTCATTTGGACTCTTATGTGGTATATTGAGGATAATAAACAAACAAACTTCAACGTAGTAAGTTAGCTCCGCGGTAAAGTGTCTGCTTTCTAAGTAGCAGGTTTGGGTTCGATTCCCCGCCGCACCTTGTTTTATCTTACGTTTTTTTTCTTATCACGTTGCTTCGTTTTATCAAAATAGTTTCTGTTGGCATTGCGTGAACAAAATATTTTCGTTATTACAGACATAGACGAAAAGAATATATTTATACACTAACTGTTGATATCGTCTCGAAACTAGGCAGTATGTTCGTGTGAAGCTTCGAGACGATACTCAACTATTTAGAAAGAAACATATGTAGCTTTAGAGATGGGGCAACACCAGTGTTTCTTTCAGAAACAATGTTCCTGAGGATCACATTTAGTATTCCCAGGGGCACTGCTCATATTATTCTATTTATTATTCTATTATACACGTATTATTTGGTCTCCTGCGGGGGCACTCTAAGAGCCCCAAGGAGGCAGTGTACCCCCCAAAAAAAATTTTGGAAAAAAACATTGAGCATCATTTCCACGCTATAGTATACATACGAGACAAAAATACATTTTGTCTCGCAAGGATAGTGTGTGCATCGAACCGGAAATAATTGCAAACAATCTCCCTTTTCATACACATACAGACACACACACACACACATATATATACGCACCTTTTGATAATTTTCTCGTTGGCAGCGTATATAGTTATAATATACGGGATACGTGGAAAAGTACCTCTTTCGGGTCAGTAGTTTGTTTACAGTACCGGTTGGAGTGAAATGCGTTTTATAATAGACTCAACCTTATAGGCAAACAATATATGCTATAAAAATAAACTTTCAAAGAAAGAAAAAGTGAGGAAAAGATTGTTAGGAATCGAACCCAGGTCTCCTGGCCAGTAGGCTCACGTCAATCCCCTACACTACCGATTTCCTTAGATTTTCGACTTCGTTCTTACTGCTCACATAGTACTGGTACGTTGCGGCCGGCATCTGTGGGGAATTATATACCTCTATAATCGGAAACACACTTAATTGTTTGCATACTTCCACAAAACATACAAACACCAAATTTTGCATACTTGTTCGTCATGGGATGTGAGTAATGGGAAAATTCCGATATCACGAAAAAGGCGACATTTTCCATGTAAATGAAGTGTCGAAATTTTTCGTCGTTTCGAAATGCTGGTGTTTAGAGTAGTTCTGCACACCATAGAAACGTCATATTTTGTCAGGCAGTGAAGCTGGGAACATAGTTTATGATAGAAAAAAGAGCATTAAAATTCGTTTTCGTTTCGCGGCGCAAATCGAAAAAATGTGAAATTTGTAATGGCTGTATATAGGACGTTGAAATTTCGAGGTGATGTTTATTCTGATGCGTAGTTTGCGAATCCGCCCTTAAACTTGAAAAAAATAGTCATGTTCGGTGTAAGAAAGTGCTAGGAATATTATAAGGGGGCGTCTAATTCTACACAACTTGTAGTAATGGTGGAATCACGAAATTGCGTTCAAGTGTGTAGATTACAGCCAATGTGAGGGGAAAATTCCGACATGTTGGAAAAGTCGTCATCTTCGATTCAAAATGGCGGCTCAAAAATTTGTAACCATGAAAATTGTAAGTTGTGCTCTTGGTAGGTAAGCCAGGTTTCGCTATGTTATTAAGGACGTAGTTCAGTTTAAGTGAAGAAACAAATCATTGGAGAAGTCGCCGTCTTGAATGCAAAATTGCCATATTTTTGAATTGCCTTCATTTGGACTCTTATGTGGTATATTGAGGATAATAAACAAATAGAATTCAACGTAGTAAGTTAGCTCCACGGTAAAGTGTCTGCTTTCAAAGTAGCAGGTCTGGGTTCGATTCCCCGCCGCACCTTGTTTTATCTTACGTTTTTTTTCTTATCACGTTGCTTCGTTTTATCAAAATAGTTTCTGTTGGCATTGCGTGAACAAAATATTTTCGTTATTACAGACATAGACGAAAAGAATATATTTATACACTAACTGTTGATATCGTCTCGAAACTAGGCTGTATTTTCGTGTGAAGCTTCGAGACGATACTCAACTATTTAGAAAGAAACATATGTAGCTTTAGAGATGGGGCAACACCAGTGTTTCTTTCAGAAACAATGTTCCTGATCATCACGGTTAGTATTCCCAGGGGCACTGCTCATATTATTCTATTTATTATTCTATTATACACGTATTATTTGGTCTCCTGCGGGGGCACTCTAAGAGCCCCAAGGAGGCAGTGTACCCCCCAAAAACATTTTGGAAAAAAACTGAGCATCTTTTCCACGATATAGTATACATACGAGACAAAAATACATTTTGTCTCGCAAGGATAGTGTGTGCTTCGAACCGGAAATAATTGCAAACAATCTCCCTTTTCATACACACACAGACACACACACACACATATATATATATATATATATATATATATATATATATATATATATATATATATATATATATATATATATATATATATACGCACCTTTTGATAATTTTCTCGTTGGCAGCGTATATAGTTATAATATACGGGATACGTGGAAAAGTACCTCTTTCGGGTCAGTAGTTTGTTTACACTACCGGTTGGAGTGAAATGCGTTTATAATAGACTCAACCTTATAGGCAAACAATATATGCTATAAAAATAAACTTTCAAAGAAAGAAAAAGTGAGGAAAAGATTGTTAGGAATCGAACCCAGGTCTCCTGGCCAGTAGGCTCACGTCAATTCCCTACACTACCGATTTCGTTAGATTTTCGACTTCGTTCTTACTGCTCACATAGTACTGGTACGTTGCGGCCGGCATCTGTGGGGAATTATATACCTCTATAATCGGAAACACACTTAATTGTTTGCATACTTCCACAAAACATACAAACACCAAATTTTGCATACTTGTTCGTCATGGAATGTGAGTAATGGGAAAATTCCGGTATCACGAAAAAGGCGACATTTTCCATGTAAATGAAGGTCGAAATTTTTCGTCGTTTCGAAATGCTGGTTTTTAGAGTAGTTCCGCACACCATAGAAACGTCATATTTTGTCATGCAGTGAAGCTGGGAACATAGTTTATGATAGAAAAAAGAGCATTAAAATTCGTTTTCGTTTCGCGGCGCAAATCGAAAAAATGTGAAATTTGTAATGGCTGTATGTAGGACGTTGAAATTTCGAGGTGATGTTTATTCTTATGCGTAGTTTGCGAATCCGGCCTTAAACCTGAAAAAAATAGTCATGTTCGGTGTAAGAATGTGCTAGGAATGTTATAAGGGGCGTCTAATTCTACACAACTTGTAGTAATGGTGGAATCACGAAATTGCGTTCAAGTGTGTATATTACAGCCAATGTGAGGGGAAAATTCCGACATGTTGGAAAAGTCGTCATCTTCGATTCAAAATGGCGGCTCAAAAATTTGTAACCATGAAAATTGTAAGTTGTGCTCTTGGTAGGTAAGCCAGGTTTCGCTATGTTATTAAGGACGTAGTTCAGTTTAAGTGAAGAAACAAAATCATTGGAGAAGTCGCCGTCTTGAATGCAAAATTGCCATATTTTTGAATTGCCTTCATTTGGACTCTTACGTGGTATATTGAGGATAATAAACAAACAGAATTCAACGTAATAAGATAGCTCCGCTGTAAAGTGTCTGCTTTCTAAGTAGCAGGTCTGGGTTCGATTCTCCGCCGCACTTGTTTTATCTTACGTTTTTTTCTTATCACGTTGCTTCGTTTTATCAAAATAGTTTCTGTTGGCATTGCGTGAACAAAATATTTTCGTTATTACAGACATAGACGAAAAGAATATATTTATACACTAACTGTTGATATCGTCTCGAAACTAGGCCGTGTGAAGCTTCGAGACGATACTCAACTATTTAGAAAGAAACATATGTAGCTTTAGAGATGGGGCAACACCAGTGTTTCTTTCAGAAACAATGTTCCTGAGGATCACAGTTAGTATTCCCAGGGGCACTGCTCATATTATTCTATTTATTATTCTATTATACACGTATTATTTGGTCTCCTGCGGGGGCACTCTAAGAGCCCCAAGGAGGCAGTGTACCCCCCAAAAACATTTTGGAAAAAAACATTGAGCATCATTTCCACGATATAGTATACATACGAGACAAAAATAAATTTTGTCTCGCAATGATAGTGTGTGCTTCGAACCGGAAATAATTGCAAACAATCTCCCTTTTCATACACACACAGACACATACACACATATATATATATACGCACCTTTTGATAATTTTCTCGTTCGCAGCGTATATAGTTATAATATACGGGATACGTGGAAAAGTACCTCTTTCGGGTCAGTAGTTTGTTTACAGTACCGGTTGGAGTGAAATGCGTTTTATAATAGACTCAACCTTATAGGCAAACAATATATGCTATAAAAATAAACTTTCAAAGAAAGAAAAAGTGAGGAAAAGATTGTTAGGAATTGAACCCAGGTCTCCTGGCCAGTAGGCTCACGTCAATCCCCTACACTACCGATTTCCTTAGATTTTCGACTTCGTTCTTACTGCTCACATAGTACTGGTACGTTGCGGCCGGCATCTGTGGGGAATTATATACCTCTATAATCGGAAACACACATAATTGTTTGCATACTTCCACAAAACATACAAACACCAAATTTTGCATACTTCTTCGTCATGGGATGTGAGTAATGGGAAAATTCCGATATCACGAAAAAGGCGACATTTTCCATGTAAATGAAGTGTCGAAATTTTTCGTCGTTTCGAAATGCTGGTTTTTAGAGTAGTTCCGCACACCATAGAAACGTCATATTTTGTCATGCAGTGAAGCTGGGAACATAGTTTATGATAGAAAAAAGAGCATTAAAATTCGTTTTCGTTTCGCGGCGCAAATCGAAAAACTGTGAAATTTGTAATGGCTGTATATAGGACGTTGAAATTTCGAGGTGAGGTTTATTCTGATGCGTAGTTTGCGAATCCGCCCTTAAACTTGAAAAAAATAGTCATGTTCGTGTAAGAAAGTACTAGGAATGTTATAAGGGGGCGTCTAATTCTACACGACTTGTAGTAATGGTGGAATCACGAAATTGCGTTCAAGTGTGTATATTACAGCCAATGTGAGGGGAAAATTCCGACATGTTGGTAAAGTCGTCATCTTCGATTCAAAATGGCGGCTCAAAAATTTGTAACCATGAAAATTGGAAGTTGTGCTCTTGCTAGGTAAGCCAGGTTTCGCTATGTTATTAAGGACGTAGTTCAGTTTAAGAGAAGAAACAAATCATTGGAGAAGTCGCCGTCTTGAATGCAAAATTGCCATATTTTTGAATTGCCTTCATTTGGACTCTTATGTGGTATATTGAGGATAATAAACAAACAGACTTCAACGTAGTAAGTTAGCTCCGCGGTAAAGTGTCTGCTTTCTAAGTAGCAGGTCTGGGTTCGATTCCCCGCCGCACCTTGTTTTATCTTACGTTTTTTTTCTTATCACGTTGCTTCGTTTTATCAAAATAGTTTCTGTTGGCATTGCGTGAACAAAATATTTTCGTTATTACAGACATTGACGAAAAGAATATATTTATACACTAACTGTTGATATCGTCTCGAAACTAGGCAGTATGTTCGTGTGAAGCTTCGAGACGATACTCAACTATTTAGAAGGAAACATATGTAGCTTTAGAGATGGGGCAACACCAGTGTTTCTTTGAGAAACAATGTTCCTGAGGATCGCGGTTAGTATTCCCAGGGGCACTGCTCATATTATTCTATTTATTATTCTATTATACACGTATTATTTGGTCTCCTGCGGGGGCACTCTAAGAGCCCCAAGGAGGCAGTGTACCCCCCAAAAACATTTTGGAAAAAAACATTGAGCATCATTTCCACGATATAGTATACATACGAGACAAAAATACATTTTGTCTCGCAAGGATAGTGTGTGCATCGAACCGGAAATAATTGCAAACAATCTCCCTTTTCATACACATACAGACACACACACACATATATATATATACGCACCTTTTGATAATTTTCTCGTTGGCAGCGTATATAGTTATAATATACGGGATACGTGGAAAAGTACCTCTTTCGGGTCAGTAGTTTGTTTACAGTACCGGTTGGAGTGAAATGCGTTTTATAATAGACTCAACCTTATAGGCAAACAATATATGCTATAAAAATAAACTTTCAAAGAAAGAAAAAGTGAGGAAAAGATTGTTAGGAATCGAACCCAGGTCTCCTGGCCAGTAGGCTCACGTCAATCCCCTACACTACCGTACCGATTTCCTTAGCTTTTCGACTTCGTTCTTACTGCTCACATAGTACTGGTACGTTGCGGCCGGCATCTGTGGGGAATTATATACCTCTATAATCGGAAACACACTTAATTGTTTGCATACTTCACAAAACATACAAACACCAAATTTTGCATACTTGTTCGTCATGGGATGTGAGTAATGGGAAAATTCCGATATCACGAAAAAGGCGACATTTTCCATGTAAATGAAGTGTCGAAATTTTTCGTCGTTTCGAAATGCTGGTTTTTAGAGTAGTTCCGCACACCATAGAAACGTCATATTTTGTCAGGCAGTGAAGCTGGGAACATAGTTTATGATAGAAAAAAGAGCATTAAAATTCGTTTTCGTTTCGCGGCGCAAATCGAAAAAATGTGAAATTTGTAATGGCTGTATGTAGGACGTTGAAATTTCGAGGTGATGTTTATTCTTATGCGTAGTTTGCGAATCCGCCCTTAAACCTGAAAAAAATAGTCATGTTCGGTGTAAGAAAGTGCTAGGAATGTTATAAGGGGGCGTCTAGTTCTACACAACTTGTAGTAATGGTGGAATCACGAAATTGCGTTCAAGTGTGTATATTACAGCCAATGTGAGGGGAAAATTCCGACATGTTGGAAAAGTCGTCATCTTCGATTCAAAATGGCGGCTCAAAAATTTGTAACCATGAAAATTGTAAGTTGTGCTCTTGGTAGGTAAGCCAGGTTTCGCTATGTTATTAAGGACGTAGTTCAGTTTAAGTGAAGAAACAAATCATTGGAGAAGTCGCCGTCTTGAATGCAAAATTGCCATATTTTTGAATTGCCTTCATTTGGACTCTTATGTGGTATATTGAGGATAATAAACAAACAGAATTCAACGTAATAAGATAGCTCCGCTGTAAAGTGTCTGCTTTCTAAGTAGCAGGTCTGGGTTTCGATTCCCCGCTGCACCTTGTTTTATCTTACGTTTTTTTCTTATCACGTTGCTTCGTTTTATCAAAATAGTTTCTGTTGGCATTGCGTGAACAAAATATTTTCGTTATTACAGACATAGACGAAAAGAATATATTTATACACTAACTGTTGATATCGTCTCGAAACTAGGCAGTATGTTCGTGTGAAGTTTCGAGACGATACTCAACTATTTAGAAAGAAACATATGTAGCTTTAGAGATGGGGCAACACCAGTGTTTCTTTCAGAAACAATGTTCCTGAGGATCACGGTTAGTATTCCCAGGGGCACTGCTCATATTATTCTATTTATTATTCTATTATACACGTATTATTTGGTCTCCTGCGGGGGCACTCTAAGAGCCCCAAGGAGGCAGTGTACCCCCCAAAAACATTTTGGAAAAAACATTGAGCATCATTTCCACGATATAGTATACATACGAGACAAAAATAAATTTTGTCTCGCAATGATAGTGTGTGCTTCGAACCGGAAATAATTGCAAACAATCTCCCTTTTCATACACACACAGACACACACACATATATATATATATACGCACCTTTTGATAATTTTCTCGTTGGCAGCGTATATAGTTATAATATACGGGATACGTGGAAAAGTACCTCTTTCGGGTCAGTAGTTTGTTTACAGTACCGGTTGGAGTGAAATGCGTTTTATAATAGACTCAACCTTATAGGCAAACAATATATGCTATAAAAATAAACTTTCAAAGAAAGAAAAAGTGAGGAAAAGATTGTTAGGAATTGAACCCAGGTCTCCTGGCCAGTAGGCTCACGTCAATCCCCTACACTACCGATTTCCTTAGATTTTCGACTTCGTTCTTACTGCTCACATAGTACTGGTACGTTGCGGCCGGCATCTGTGGGGAATTATTATTATATACCTCTATAATCGGAAACACACATAATTGTTTGCATACTTCCACAAAGCATACAAACACCAAATTTTGCATACTTGTTCGTCATGAGATGTGAGTAATGGGAAAATTCCGATATCACGAAAAAGGCGACATTTTCCATGTAAATGAAGTGTCGAAATTTTCGTCGTTTCGAAATGCTGGTTTTTAGAGTAGTTCCGCACACCATAGAAACGTCATATTTTGTCAGGCAGTGAAGCTGGGAACATAGTTTATGATATAAAAAAGAGCATTAAAATTCGTTTTCGTTTCGCGGCGCAAATCGAAAAACTGTGAAATAGTAATGGCTGTATATAGGACGTTGAAATTTCGAGGTGAGGTCTATTCTGATGCGTAGTTTGCGAATCCGCCATTAAACTTGAAAAAAAATAGTCATGTTCGGTGTAAGAAAGTACTATGAATGTTATAAGGGGGCGTCTAATTCTACACGACTTGTAGTAATGGTGGAATCACGAAATTGCGTTCAAGTGTGTATATTACAGCCAATGTGAGGGAAAATTCCGACATGTTGGAAAAGTCGTCATCTTCGATTCAAAATGGCGGCTCAAAAATTTGTAACCATGAAAATTGGAAATTGTGTGCTCTTGGTAGGTAAGCCAGGTTTCGCTATGTTATTAAGGACGTAGTTCAGTTTAAGAGAAGAAACAAATCATTGGAGAAGTCGCCGTCTTGAATGCAAAATTGCCATATTTTTGAATTGCCTTCATTTGGACTCTTATGTGGTATATTGAGGATAATAAACAAACAGAATTCAACGTAGTAAGTTAGCTCCGCGGTAAAGTGTCTGCTTTCTAAGTAGCAGGTCTGGGTTCGATTCATAACGTGTTTGGTTGCTGGAGTGTGTGGACGTGTGCTGCTCGCTCTCTGCGATTGACTCACTTCCCAGTCTTGGTCGTCAAATACTTCACCTTAACGTGTGTGTTTGTTTTGCCTCGTTATATAAAGCGAAGCTTCTATTTATTGTTGTCGAAGTGATTTTTTTTTTTTTAAAAGGAAAAGTTTGTTTACTTTTTGTTGAGTACTGTGCTGCATTTGAAGATGTCAAATCTTAAACGAGTAAACACACTAAAATTTGATTTCGGCCCTGTTTCTCAACGTCCAATGTCTCTTGTGATACATGAGTGGTTGCAGAACACTTTTTCGTTTACTATTGATCAAGTGTTGAGTATAGAAATGGATATGTATCGTAAGTGTGTTTTCGTCAAACTGGTCTCTTTACAGTTATGTGAGAAAATTCTTCGTGATACAAATGGTGTTGCAAAGTTTAGTGATTCCCAGAGTTCATACGATATAAAAGTGACTTGGGCTGATGTTAGTATTTTAACCGTGAAACTGCATGTCACTCCCTTGGAGTTGACACATACTGATATCCAAAATGTTCTTGAAAAATACGGTAAGATCTATAGTATACAGGACGAACTTTATTCCGCTGAACATGTCTACCCTGTTCGCACTGGCACGAAATTAATTAAAATGGAACTGAAACATGCCATCCCTTCGTTTATAAGCATTCAAAATAGTCGCTATTGTGTTACCTATCCTGGTCAACAAAAGACATGCTTGCGATGCAATTCCCTTCAACATCTCCACTCTGCGTGTCCTCTCCGTCCTCAGCCCCAGACTATTTCTGCTTCTTCGAGTTATGCTGGACGAGTATCTGTTCCCAAGCCTTCCCATTTGCTATCACCGCCGGATTTTGTTCCTAAATTTTCCACCCTCGCCCAAACTGTTCCGCAGCGAGGAGGTGAAGTCAGTTTATCCACAGTGTCTCCTTCGGTATCCGCACTAGACGGTGGTAATTATGATATGAATGTGAACGATAACACCATACCTGTTATGAACAACATCAGTGAGTTTCCTCCCCTCTCGTCTGACAGTGCTACTGCCCACGACAAGACCACATCGTGTGATAATGATACTGACGGCCGCCAGCATCTGAATGTACAACCAACTGAGTTCCCAGATACACTGCAACAACCTCCCACCTCAACTGTCTCCCCAATGGAAATTGCTTCCAATATGGCCGAATCTGTTCCCTCTTCTTCACTTGATGCTTCTATTACTATGATTACCGACGCAAGTGTGAGCCCCATTCAACCACCCCTGGGAAATCTTAGTGTTTCACTTCAATCTTCCCCTGCTCTAAGTATTCCAGCAGATGATCAAGGGCAAGAGTACTCCTCTCAGCGAGAAAGTGTAAGATGTGCATCCAGTTCCCCTGATCGTGCTAAACGGAAACGTACGAAACGACAAGAATTGAGTAAAGCCTTGTCTCAAAGAACTGAACATCTGTCTGAAGATATCGTTTCCACACGTTCTTCTGACAATAAGTAAGTACTACAACATTGCAATAGTGGATCAAATTTTCAATTTGTGTCTGTTTTTGTCTAATCTGTACATTAATAAGACAATACCGACGATTCTTTGTCAACATTGAGTTACATGACATTTCCATTATCACCATTAGTGGAATTTCTAGGATAATTCAGTTAAGCATCGGGCCTGTTATCGACTCCAATATACTATGTCAAATATGGTGTACTTACAGAAAAAACTACATTTTTATACAGTGTTTCTCTTCATAATTTTCATGTCTGTCAAGATAGCCACCATCAATATTAACAACTTGCAGACACCTATGAAACAATTTTCCTTACGTGATTTTCTTGTACAGTCGCACATAGATATCGCACTCTTACAGGAAGTTGGTTTAGAACAGCTCAATTTTGGAACAGCTTATACAGTATACAATAACTATACCGCAAACGGCACAGGTACTGCAATAGTGGTTAAGAATGATGTAAACTTTACACCTGGAGAAATTCACCCAACCGGGAGAATAATAACTGGCACACTAGGAACTATACAGATCGTAAATCTGTACTCACCGTCAGGAGCACAGCAACGTTTAGAAAGGAATGATTTTTATGCGCATGATGTTCCGTCTACCTTATCCCCAAATACTGAACATTTTTTAATAGCTGGAGACTTCAATTCCGTCATCCATCCTGAAGACCAAACTCCTGGTTTTAACTATTGTCCTACCTTACATGAATTGGTTACAGGATTTCATTTACAAGACAGTTGGTCATTGAAACGTCCAAATGAACGTGGATATACTTACATACGGAACAACTCCGCTTCGAGAATTGACCGCATCTATTTGTCTTCCGTTCTTGCAAAAAAGATACTAGACGTAGAAGTTACACCTACCATCTTTTCTGATCATCAAGCTTATGCCATATCCTTGAAACTTCCTGACGCTAAAATTGAACGTGGTAGAGGCTATTGGCATTTCAACACTTCCCTTCTTTCTGACACCTCTTTCTGTGAAGAATTTGCAGCTAAATGGCAATATTGGGTGACACAACAACGAAATTTCCGAACTCTCAGCGAATGGTGGCATCAATATTTGAAACCTCGCGTTTCTAGTTTCTCCAGATGGTATTCTTCGGAGAAAAGTCGAGACAATCGAGCCCTGTATAATTTCTTCTACAGATGTTTGTGTGACGCTCAACATTCTGCAATTTCTGATCGTACTTTCTTACCTACTGTTAATAAATTTAAAGCAAAGCTTTTAACCATGAATAGACACAAAATGAAAGGTATACTTATTCGAAGTAAATCTCCCATATTCGATCTCGAGGAAGAGCCATCACTCTATCATGTTATACAGGAATATAAGCGTGGTGCGAGTCAATTAGTAACTCGTATTCAAGATAAGGATGGGAATATCTTTTCTTCCTTCCCTGAAATCAAACAAGCATTTTATTCCTACTATAATAACCTCTTTGGCGAACGCGGTGATGCAAACACCGACCATCAGATCCTAAAGAACCTCTCTCCAGTGGTCGATTATGATTCCGCTAGAAAAATGGAAACCCCAATTACGAAAGAGGAGGTAGAATCTGCTGTAATGAACGCACGTAGTAACAAATCTCCTGGTCTTGATGGACTTCCAGCGGAATGGTACCAACGCTTCTTCCCTTTGATAGGAGACACTTTAACAGCCTTAGTTAATGAATATTTCAGTGCTGTGCCTGTGCACAATTATAAATCTCCAGGAGTAACAGTACTTATTCCCAAAAAGAGTTCTGCAAGTTTGGTCACTGATTATAGACCCATTACCCTAATGAATTCTGATTACAAAATTCTGGCCCGCTGCTTGAACAATAGACTCCAACCGTATTTGGTATCGTTGGCTGGACCGCATCAATTTGCAAGTGTCGGAGATAGGAAAATCTACCATCTTCTGCAAACGATTCGAGATTTCATTGCCAGTTGCCAAGATTCACCAAGCACTCCTGCGATTTTATCAATTGACTTTCATCAGGCATTCGACAGAGTCAACCATGCCTATTTATGGACTCTTCTACAAACGTTCGGCGTAGGGGAGACCTTCATACGATGGATCCGTGTATTATATGACGAAGCACAAACAAAGCTCAAAATAAATGGCTTTCTGAGTGATCCTATAAAAATTAACCGAAGTGTCCGACAAGGCTGTCCGCTGAGCATGACACTTTTCATCATTTCCCTGAGTCCCTTACTAAGTCACATTGCCGCAAATATTCAAGGGATTCCTCTTTACAACAATCGACTCAAAATTTGTAGTTATGCGGATGATGTAACGGTATTTCTACGTGACCAAGAGGATCTTCATTCTGTGGAAACATGCCTTGGAGACTATGTGAATCTATCCGGCACTCTTGTAAATCGCGCCAAGACTAAAGTACTGCCACTTGTACACAACTCTTACGACACACAATTACAAGTAGTCGACCAACTGAAAATTATTGGGATAACTTTTACGCCTGTCCTCGCTGATACCATACTACTCAATTATAACAAGTTAGTTAATACTGTGCGACATATTCTCCAACTTCACAGATCCCGTCAGCTAAGCTTACAGTCCAGAGTATGTTTTCTCAATATCTTTGCATTTTCCAAAATATTGTTTCTAGCACAGATCCTTCCTATACCCTCTCACATTGTTAAACGTTTTACCAGTGTTGGCAATTGGTTTCTTTGGCACGGTCATATCTTCCGGGTCAAATATCCATATACCTGCCTACCAACCGGACAAGGTGGCTTAGGGCTTGTACATATTGGCTGTAAAGCAATGGCTTTATTTCAGTTTCGCTGTTTTCAAAATATTCAACACAATGCAAATTGGACCAGCCATAGCATCTTAGCTGATTGTATTGAGCGTACAAGTATGACCTTGCCTCTAAATATTACTACAATCCCTCGCTGCTATTGGTATTTCAGAGAAGTGGTTGCTGATTATCTTTATATGACTGCTGAGAAACACGCATCAATAACCTCGGTGAAGTGTCATTATCTATTGCTCCTCAACAAATTGACCCTTGACCCTCCTCGTCTGGAATTGAAACATCCGAATAGCAACTGGTCTCAGATTTGGCGAAATATTTTTGCCGCTCATCTTCCACGATATGTCCAATCGACGTGGTATACTGTTGTTAATGAGCTTCTTCCCACGAACGCTAAAAAGCATCGTCTCAAGTTCAGTGATAGTCCTCGTTGTGACAAGTGTGGTAATGAAGATGATCTTGTGCATCGATTAACTAAATGTGGGTTTGCAGCAGGAATATGGTTTAAATTTCAAACAGTAATCAGCAAAATCTGTCGTACAGTTCCTACTCTTACCACAGTTCGAATATTCATTCTACCGGAATATAAATTCTATCCAACAACTAAACATAATTCAATTACATGGCTAACAGCTAATACGATTGAATATATCGTACACACCTCCAAGCCATGCTACAGGATCGACTATCAAGATTTTTTGTGTACACAATACAGACACTATCCTCCAGCTAGAAAGAAAAAGCTATTTGCAAACTACCTGGACATAGCACTTTCTGAATATATATGAATTCCAAACTCAACGACAACCACTACTATCTTTGGTGAACTGTTTTTGTGAATAATATCTGTGTACGATTCCGTTCCAGTATACACTTTTTTCTCTTTATGTTAATGTCATGTTAATAATGTAATTCATTTCATATTAATCCCATGTACTGCTGTTGTATTACCATTGTATTTCATATGTATATTACTATGTAACAATAAATAAGTAATAAAAAATAAAAAAAAAACTGAAAAAAAAAAAAAAGATTCCCCGCCGCACCTTGTTTTATCTTACGTTTTTTTTCTTATCACGTTGCTTCGTTTTATCAAAATAGTTTCTGTTGGCATTGCGTGAACAAAATATTTTCGTTATTACAGACATAGACGAAAAGAATATATTTATACACTAACTGTTGATATCGTCTCGAAACTAGGCAGTATGTTCGTGTGAAGCTTCGAGACGATACTCAACTATTTAGAAAGAAACATATGAAGCTTTAGAGATGGGGCAACACCAGTGTTTCTTTCAGAAACAATGTTCCTGAGGATCACAGTTAGTATTCCCAGGGGCACTGCTCATATTATTCTATTTATTATTCTATTATACACGTATTATTTGGTCTCCTGCGGGGGCACTCTAAGAGCCCCAAGGAGGCAGTGTACCCCCCAAAAACATTTTGGAAAAAAACATTGAGCATCATTTCCACGATATAGTATACATACGAGACAAAAATACATTTTGTCTCGCAAGGATAGTGTGTGCTTCGAACCGGAAATAATTGCAAACAATCTCCCTTTTCATACACACACAGACACACACACACATATATATATATACGCACCTTTTGATAATTTTCACGTTGGCAGCGTATATAGTTATAATATACGGGATACGTGGAAAAGTACCTCTTTCGGGTCAGTAGTTTGTTTACAGTACCGGTTGGAGTGAAATGCGTTTTATAATAGACTCAACCTTATAGGCAAACAATATATGCTATAAAAATAAACTTTCAAAGAAAGAAAAACTGAGGAAAAGATTTTTAGGAATCGAACCCAGGTCTCCTGGCCAGTAGGCTCACGTCAATCCTTTACACTACCGATTTCCTTAGATTTTCGACTTCGTTCTTACTGCTCACATAGTACTGGTACGTTGCGGCCGGCATCTGTGGGGAATTATATACCTCTATAATCGGAAACACACTTAATTGTTTGCATACTTCCACAAAACATACAAACACCAAATTTTGCATACTTGTTCGTCATGGGATGTGAGTAATGGGAAAATTCCGATATCACGAAAAAGGCGACATTTTCCATGTAAATGAAGTGTCGAAATTTTTCGTCGTTTCGAAATGCTGGTTTTTAGAGTAGTTCCGCACACCATAGAAACGTCATATTTTGTCAGGCAGTGAAGCTGGGAACATAGTTTATGATAGAAAAAAGAGCATTAAAATTCGTTTTCGTTTCGCGGCGCAAATCGGAAAAATGTGAAATTTGTAATGGCTGTATATAGGACGTTGAAATTTCGAGGTGATGTTTATTCTGATGCGTAGTTTGCGAATCCGCCCTTAAACTTGAAAAAAATAGTCATGTTCGGTGTAAGAAAGTCCTAGGAATATTATAAGGGGGCGTCTAATTCTACACAACTTGTAGTAATGGTGGAATCACGAAATTGCGTTCAAGTGTGTAGATTACAGCCAATGTGAGGGTAAAATTCCGACATGTTGGAAAAGTCGTCATCTTCGATTCAAAATGGCGGCTCAACAATTTGTAACCATGAAAATTGTAAGTTGTGCTCTTGGTAGGTAAGCCAGGTTTCGCTATGTTATTAAGGACGTAGTTCAGTTTAAGTGAAGAAACAAATCATTGGAGAAGTCGCCGTCTTGAATGCAAAATTGCCATATTTTTGAATTGCCTTCATTTGGACTCTTATGTAGTATATTGAGGATAATAAACAAACAGAATTCAACGTAGTAAGTTAGCTCCGCGGTAAAGTGTCTGCTTTCTAAGTAGCAGGTCTGGGTTCGATTCCCCGCCGCACCTTGTTTTATCTTACGTTTTTTTTCTTATCACGTTGCTTCGTTTTATCAAAATAGTTTCTGTTGGCATTGCGTGAACAAAATATTTTCGTTATTACAGACATAGACGAAAAGAATATATTTATACACTAACTGTTGATATCGTCTCGAAACTAGGCAGTATGTTCGTGTGAAGCTTCGAGACGATACTCAACTATTTAGAAAGAAACATATGTAGCTTTAGAGATGGGGCAACACCAGTGTTTCTTTCAGAAACAATGTTCCTGAGGATCACGGTTAGTATTCCCAGGGGCACTGCTCACATTATTCTATTTATTATTCTATTATACACGTATTATTTGGTCTCCTGCGGGGGCACTCTAAGAGCCCCAAGGAGGCAGTGTACCCCCCAAAAACATTTTGGAAAAAAACTGAGCATCATTTCCACGATATAGTATACATACGAGACAAAAATACATTTTGTCTCGCAAGGATAGTGTGTGCTTCGAACCGGAAATAATTGCAAACAATCTCCCTTTTCATACACAGACAGACACACACACACACATATATATATATATATATATATATATATATATATATATATATATATATATATATATATATATATACACGCACCTTTTGATAATTTTCTCGTTGGCAGCGTATATAGTTATAATATACGGGATACGTGGAAAAGTACCTCTTTCGGGTCAGTAGTTTGTTTACAGTACCGGTTGGAGTGAAATGCGTTTTATAATAGACTCAACCTTATAGGCAAACAATATATGCTATAAAAATAAACTTTCAAAGAAAGAAAAAGTGAGGAAAAGATTGTTAGGAATTGAACCCAGGTCTCCTGGCCAGTAGGCTCACGTCAATCCCCTACACTACCGATTTCCTTAGATTTTCGACTTCGTTCTTACTGCTCACATAGTACTGGTACGTTGCGGCCGGCATCTGTGGGGAATTATATACCTCTATAATCGGAAACACACATAATTGTTTGCATACTTCCACAAAACATACAAACACCAAATTTTGCATACTTGTTCGTCATGGGATGTGAGTAATGGGAAAATTCCGATATCACGAAAAAGGCGACATTTTCCATGTAAATGAAGTGTCGAAATTTTTCGTCGTTTCGAAATGCTGGTTTTTAGAGTAGTTCCGCACACCATAGAAACGTCATATTTTGTCATGCAGTGAAGCTGGGAACATAGTTTATGATAGAAAAAAGAGCATTAAAATTCGTTTTCGTTTCGCGGCGCAAATCGAAAAACTGTGAAATTTGTAATGGCTGTATATAGGACGTTGAAATTTCGAGGTGAGGTTTATTCTGATGCGTAGTTTGCGAATCCGCCCTTAAACTTGAAAAAAATAGTCATGTTCGGTGTAAGAAAGTACTAGGAATGTTATAAGGGGGCGTCTAATTCTACACGACTTGTAGTAATGGTGGAATCACGAAATTGCGTTCAAGTGTGTATATTACAGCCAATGTGAGGGGAAAATTCCGACATGTTGGAAAAGTCGTCATCTTCGATTCAAAATGGCGGCTCAAAAATTTGTAACCATGAAAATTGGAAGTTGTGCTCTTGGTAGGTAAGCCAGGTTTCGCTATGTTATTAAGGACGTAGTTCAGTTTAAGAGAAGAAACAAATCATTGGAGAAGTCGCCGTCTTGAATGCAAAATTGCCATATTTTTGAATTGCCTTCATTTGGACTCTTATGTGGTATATTGAGGATAATAAACAAACAGAATTCAACGTAGTAAGTTAGCTCTGCGGTAAAGTGTCTGCTTTCTAAGTAGCAGGTCTGGGTTCGATTCCCCGCCGCACCTTGTTTTATCTTACGTTTTTTTTCTTATCACGTTGCTTCGTTTTATCAAAATAGTTTCTGTTGGCATTGCGTGAACAAAATATTTTCGTTATTACAGACATAGACGAAAAGAATATATTTATACACTAACTGTTGATATCGTCTCGAAACTAGGCAGTATGTTCGTGTGAAGCTTCGAGACGATACTCAACTATTTAGAAAGAAACATATGTAGCTTTAGAGATGGGGCAACACCAGTGTTTCTTTCAGAAACAATGTTCCTGAGGATCACAGTTAGTATTCCCAGGGGCACTGCTCATATTATTCTATTTATTATTCTATTATACACGTATTATTTGGTCTCCTGCGGGGGCACTCTAAGAGCCCCAAGGAGGCAGTGTACCCCCCAAAAAAATTTTGGAAAAAAACATTGAGCATCATTTCCACGATATAGTATACATACGAGACAAAAATACATTTTGTCTCGCAAGGATAGTGTGTGCATCGAACCGGAAATAATTGCAAACAATCTCCCTTTTCATACACATACAGACACACACACACACACATATATATACGCACCTTTTGATAATTTTCTCGTTGGCAGCGTATATAGTTATAATATACGGGATACGTGGAAAAGTACCTCTTTCGGGTCAGTAGTTTGTTTACAGTACCGGTTGGAGTGAAATGCGTTTTATAATAGACTCAACCTTATAGGCAAACAATATATGCTATAAAAATAAACTTTCAAAGAAAGAAAAAGTGAGGAAAAGATTGTTAGGAATCGAACCCAGGTCTCCTGGCCAGTAGGCTCACGTCAATCCCCTACACTACCGTACCGATTTCCTTAGATTTTCGACTTCGTTCTTACTGCTCACATAGTACTGGTACGTTGCGGCCGGCATCTGTGGGGAATTACACCTCTAAAATCGGAATAGTAATCGGGTTATATATGCGTTTTTTAGTATCGTTAAGGAAATGATGTCTTGTTATTTAATTGTAATAAGAAATGAGAAAGACACAATTCTAATACACTGTTATACTACTATATAAAAAGTGGTTTGTTTAAAATGCTATAAACAAATTTTCAAAAGCCTCCAATAATATTCATATTCTAAATTACTTAGTTAATATCCGTCTTCATTGAAAATATGAGAGTAAAGATACACGAAGACTCTATGTAATTGCCCAGTGTATATAAACATTTCAAGAAGTCTTGCTGCCCAGTAAGTACATTTTTTACCAAAGGACACCATTATAATAAGATGTACTATGTTACAGTGCAAAAACTAGTGTTGAATGAAATGTTATGAACTAATGTTTAAAAATCCTTAACAAAATTCATTTTTATAAATTACCTACAAATTGTAGTCTTTATTGAAAATACAAGACGAGACATACAGGTTGACTGCAATAAATTGTCCAGTAAATATGAAATATTTGAAAAAGTCTTGCTGCATATAATATGTACACCTTGTCTCAAAAAGGTTGAGCGCATTCTTTATTGGTGTTTTGAGGCAAAAATCGAACCTCCAAGCCAGCCTTTGCAATCGGGAAAAAGTTTGCAGATGTGTTTTTCTTCTTTTAAATATAATAAGACTTGTTACCAAGTGTTTAGAAAAGCAACATTGATTGAAATACTTAATGATACAATATTTCGAAACCTTGCACATGCTTGTTTGTCATTTAGCTCTCTATACGTAATGGAGCATTTAAATACGTTAAAGAATCTTTCCATATGTAAAAGAATGCTCAAAGTTAAGAAATAGAACATAATTATCGCCTGAGTACTAAAATAAAAGTCAAAGTAGAACAGAAACAGCGTTTGTCATGGATATGAATGTCATAATTATCTTGAGATCCGTTATACATCGCTAGAAGCTTAGTTCTAGAAGTCCTTGTGTTAGCTCATTGGTAAGCTGTCGGATTTCAAATCATAAGGTTGTGAGTTCGAATCCAATCTGGTCCAATACTTTTTTTAAAATTATATTTTCCGCAATGCATGAAAAATTATATAAAATAATTACATTAAAATACATAAGTTGTTTATATATAACATAATAATTGTAGAACATAGTAATTATTATGTTTAAAATATAACATCTGAGATAATTTTCACAGTAGGTCGTTATTATATATGAGAATGTTAAATACAAGTTAGGAAAATCGTTTAATAGCAATAAATAAGTTATGTAGTGTATTTATTTGCAGCTATTTGTCATATAGAGAGTAATTCTCAACATTCATAATATAGAATGTCATTTATGTTCTTGAAAAGTTATTCGATGCATAAACAGAGGGTATAAACAGAGAATCCAAAGTCGGAACGCTCGCAAAAAAATTCATGAACCCCAAAGGTCACGTGAGCAGACTGGAATTGTCCTTATGAAGCATGCCACAGCAGAAAGTCTTTACATAGATTTTCAATTCAATTCCTGATATATGCTTTTGCAATGTGGAAGTGGTGATGCCTTGAGTCGCCCTCTCTCGCTCGCTCGCTCGCTCACTCTCTCTCTATTTATACAGAATATAAAAGTGGATTTATGTGTGTGTTTCAACATAATTCTGATATATCTAGAGCAATTTTAACTATATTTCTTACAGTCTGGAAAAAGAGTACTGTCGGGATACATATCAAAAATGCTAGAAACGGGTCGATATTATTATTGAATCCATAGTTTCGTGGTCGTTTAGGTGAATAGCTCTACTTTCAATTTAAGTCCAATTAAGCTCCCATTAGCACCCAGGGTGGTTACGTAGCGACATAAAGATATCGAAATCAACCGATATTAGAATCGAATCATAAGTTTTCAGCGCCGCTAACAGTGCAGCATTTCCCATTAGTCCACATTAGTCCCATTGCCTAGAGGGCAACATATTTGCAGAGTGCAAATTTTAAAACGAATAATATTTTAATTTTTTCCGTATGAAAAAGTTAAAAATCATGAGCAAATATACTATTTCACGAACAATCCTCTTTTACTATTCTAATATGTTTAATAATAGCGTAAGAAATGTAATAGTAATTCAGAACATGTTTCACAGTTGTTATTTTTTCTTACATAGTTGTAGCTGTAGCATGTAGTGAGTGGAATTTAACTGTAATAAATTCACTAATTAACCATATTCGAATTAAGTTTTATTTTTAAGTTCGGAATGAAGGGGCGGAGAAATATGGAGTTATTGGGGGCACCGAGCTTTTCTACATTTTATTTTCAAGATCTCCATTTTTCTTTTGTCATTTGTTCCTAATAAAAAAAGTTCAGTCACTTTTGGATTGTCATAGGATAGTAGGTGTTGGATTTTGGGATGCAGCCTGTGAGATTCTAGAGGAGCTAACTGCTTGAAAAAATATTTTTGAATCATCTGTAACATATGAAATAAGGATATGTATCATAAAAAATTGAAAGTAACTATGTCTGCGTAATCATCACGGTCAAATTGCAAAGTCAAATGAATTGACGTTTGGTATATAATCAGGCTCCAATCCCAACTGGGAAGTTATCATACGCGTGTCACTTTCATTATAATACATATCCTTAGGGGGAGTAGAAGTCCGAATTTTTGCGAAAAATTTAGTATCTCACAAGCCGTTCAACTGAGAGCTGAAATTCAGCATATAACTCTTTATTAAAAATAAAGAGAATATGCCCTGGCATTTTTTAAAATTGTCTTTTATGAGCGGGGGGACGGGGGTGCATTTTCTATATATTGGAAATTGATAGTGGGTTGATTTGTAAAAATAATCGAAAACGATTGATATTAGTTGAGAAAAAAATTGAGTAATGCAAACTAAAGTTCTTTTTGAATTTTATACCCACTGCTTTCTATTTATAATTGCTGAAGCTGGTGTTTAATATATGGAGCGTTCCGAGCATAAGGCAATCAAGCCATAAAGTTAGAGAAAAATGGCCATAAAATTTGTATTCTAAACTTAATTATATGGGCATTTCCAATTAGTACGGCATGCTTAATTATATAGAAAATTAGTTTCTCTCTCTCTCTTTTTTTTTTTTTTTTTTTTTTTTACGTTGGTCTACTTTTCCTTGATTCGAAACTTTTAAATTTCACCCTATTTTCTACTGAAATGTGTCTGTAAGGCAACAAAGAAATAATTACATATGATAAATTTAAATTCATTTTAATTCGGAAGATGAGAAACACTTTGCCATTATATATCGTAAAGGTCAGACCCACCAGTATTGTAACAAAGAGGTGCTTGAGCCAATGACGGTAGAAATTCAAACTCCGATAAGTGATAATTTCACAGTCTTGTTTTATTACAAGTGTAATCTCTTTAGTCAATGGAGAGGAGGACGTGGGTCATCGGTCAGAGTTGATGTCGATGGGTTTTGGTGGGTCGGAGTTGGTCGCAATGGTTCAGAGTGGTTCATAGTTGGTGGTGGGTCAGAGTGGATCACGATGGTTGATGGGTCAGAGTGGGCCAATGGGTCATTTGGGTGGTGGGTCATAGTGGGTCGTGGATCAAATTTTCATTGACCCACACCATCTTTGGTTAAAATTGTACTAAAGATAAGAGGCACCGAAGATGCATGTCGGCTATTATGCTCAAATTTTGCGCATGGATAGTACTCCACCAGAAAGCAATAAATCTGAAACGGTTCACGGTATGACCTCCTAGAACTCGAGATGTAGGGGTTTGTCTGATTGGCTAAATTAAGACGTCAATGATTTATCCTTCAACAACCAAGCTTTTTATGATCGTTTCCGTGGGGAAGTCAGAAGAACACGTGCCTAGTAATCGTAATATTGATAGTTCGCGTCCACCCCGGGGTATTTGTTTTGTGTTTTTTTGTTTCACCTAAATATAAACAAATCACACATATAGGCATTTTAACATATTTTGGGAGAGTAATTTTGTGGTTCGTTGGCGTTTCATCGCGTCTCTGCCGCTGGTAGTAAAGTTTTCAATATGGAACTTGGGCCATCACGGATCGTCGCTGCGGGGACACCAATTTCTGGCGAGAGGTTAATAGTTGACCATCTGTAGTCCACCGACGCTTACAGCTTAGGGTAATGAACGATGTCCTTGCCTTGTAGACTTCATGACTACCGACGTCGGCAGTCAACTAGCTTTTAGTATTCCTTTACTAACTATCTATCGTTCATGTTTGTACACGGTGTTGTCATAATAATAATAATAATAATAATAATAATAATAATAATAATAATAATAATAATAATAATAATAATAATAATAATTATTATTATTATTATTATTATTATTATTATTATTTGTAGTAACAGTAGCATAATTGATGATAGAATAATTATTGTCTATGTATTGTCTAGGTAGGACTACACACAGGATTTGGCTCGTTTTGGTTCGACTTGACTCTAATCCGAGTCGAGTTGGAAGATATTTTTCGCGCCGAGTCCAAGAGTAGACCTCAAAGATGTCTGTTTCGAGTCGAGTCGAGTTTCAAAGAAAAGTCGTTCGTGCCCATCCCTACTAATGAGAGCTTAATCGGAGTTAAGCGAAATTGAAAGTCTCACTATTTATCTAAGCGACCCCGAAAACTATGAATCTAATATCGATCATTTTCTAGCAATCTTTTATATGTATCCCCCTCCCATTCACCCTAGGTAACCCACAGCACTCTTTTTGAAACTATAAGAAATGTGGTTAAAATTACTCTAGGCCAGTGGTTCTCAATCTAATTCCTATCACGATCCCCTTTTATCACACGCTCTTGCCAGCGACCCTTTTATAATTTGTTTTATAATAAGCTTGTGTGGGATTTTTAACATACCTATTTCTATAATAGTAGAATCCATTTTTTTTGTTTATAGTGAACAGTGCCATGGAAAATCATTGCCCGGGGCGAGAGTATAGTACGATGTCACTGTATGTATGAGTGACGTCGACAGACTAGCTACGAAGCGCCACCATGGTTGGCACGAAGCTCAATAACATTTTCAAAATAAACCCTACCTTTCCTTAATTTTGAGCACATTTTATTACGTTTTTCCTTCTATTTTACACATGCGCACATGCACTTTCCTAACTTGAGTAACACACTTCCTCCGAAATGTGTGGCCCCTCTTTTCGGCGCCCGGCACTGACAGTGGATACAGTAACTGTAATATCTATATTCCCAACGACGAAGGTGCTGGTTCAAGATGGATGTTAAACTCCTTCATTGAAGAGGCCATTAACGTATCCGATCTAAGCCCACAACTTCTTGACCAAATAATAGAATGATCATGCGACAAGTCTTTGCAACTGGTTTTCTGTAACGAAGACTTGGACAAGTTCTGCCTGATGAGGAGAGAAGAATATCCTGGTCTGGTGATTGCTGCTTTAAAAGTAATAATTCCATTTGCTATATCGTACTTGTGCGAAAGTGTTTTTTTTATGGTAAACATTAAAACAAAGATAAGAAATAGTTTATCAGTTGAAAACGGCTTGATAATATTCGTCATGAAGATTGAACCGGGCATTGCTGCACTAGTGAAATTACACCATGCTTAGGTATCTCATTAGGTTTTAATTTTAATTGTATTTCAATGTGCAGGTTTTGTTTCATGTGTATTTTTCTAGTATTTCTATATACAGTTCTCATTAGTTTTATATCATACCTCTTTGATTTAAATTCATTTTTAAACAACTCTACTAACTAACTAACTCTATGGCCTATGGAACCCGGAGGTTCAATGCCGCGTTCACAAAAGCTCTACACTGACTTCTATCCTTAGCCAATTGGATCCAGTTTCTACTTTGTATTCTTATCTCAGCGAGATCCATCTTAATATTGTCCTCCCATCTGCCCCTAGGTCTTCCTAATGGTCGTTTTCCGTTTGGTCTTCCAGTCAAGACTTTCAAAGCGTTTCTACTTTCTTCCATTCTAGCTACCTGACCTGCCCACCTAAGCCTCCTAGACTTGACGACCCTAACAATGTTGGGTAACCGTATAAATTATGTAGTTCCTCGTTATGAAGTTTCCGCCATTCCCCATTCCCGTTCCTCTTGGGTCCGAATATTCGTCTAAGGATCTTGTTCTCAAATACTTTCAGTCTATGTTCTTCCCTCAGAGTAAGCGACCATGTTTCGCAACCATACAGAACAACAGGCATGATTATCGTTTTGTATATTTTAAGCTTCAAATTTCTCGACAGAATTCGCGACGACAAGAGACTTTGAACCGAATAGTAACACGAATTCTACACCCTTTGAAAATGTTCAGTAGACTTATTTTTTATTGTTCTTTACAGTGTGTATAAAAAATAAAAGTATGCCTATCAGAACAAAATTAAAAATAATATTTAAAAATAATTTCTGGTATTAGATTCTAACTATATTTGTATCTTCCGCCTATCTTCGCGATCCCCTAGGGGCCGCGACTCCCAGGTTGAGAAACCCTGCTCTAGGCATATATGAGTTATGATGGAACATACATACATACACTTTTATATGTATAAATGCAGATAAGAGAGAGTTGAGAGAGAGCGATTAAGGAATTACCGCTCTCAATCTCTTCCCTTTACTTTTGCGATTCGTGAATTTCTTACGTGACAGTTTGGGGCTAGCTAGTTTTTTGTCTTGAACCACGATCCGATTTTCGATATGCTCTACCTAAATGCTGTAATGCGAATATTGAGAAGTTATCTGCGATGAAAGTAGCTGCAAATAAATATTACATAACTTATTTATTGCTATTACACGATTTTTTAAATTTGTATTCAATATTCACACATAACACACCGACGTTCTGTGAATACCTCAGATGTTATATTTTAAAGATAAGAATTACTTATATCGTGAAATGATATGAATATATATATTCAACTGATATATACAACTGATGATATGAATATATATATTCAACTCATATATACAACTGATGATATGAAAATATATATACAACTGATGAATTGTAATGTAACTATTTTACATAATTTTCATGCATTGAGGAAAGTAGAATATCATAAAGGAATCTCACCTGAACGGGTATCGAACTCACGATTTAAACGCTCGGTGGTGCACCACTGAGCTAATATGACCGCTTTTCGGAAGCTGCTTCTGAAATATAACTGAGCTCATACGTAAATGCTCTTTTCCGTATGGAAATCACAATGACGAAACGAGAGTGTGAATACATAGTCTCGAAATATTGTATCATTAAGTATTTCAATCAATGTTACTTTTTTCTACACTTAATACCATTTCAACATGTCTTATTATATTTAACAGAAGGAAAAACATATCTGTACATCTTTTCCCGATTACTAAGGTTGGCTTTGGAGGTTCGAACCAGCAGCTTTAGTTTACTGTTTTCCGAAGACACCCGAAGTTGGATTTCGAAAGTGTTCGTCTCAAAACAGCTATAATCATATCGCTCAATCTGTTTGGTATATGGTATATGTTTTTATACGTGTAAAGTCAGTATAACAATTCATTCTTTAAACAGCTTTTCGTATGTATTAATATTCCTTTATAAAAACTGTTTTTATTATTATTATTACGGCGCACCATTTTTAGATTTCTTTCGCGAGTCGTTGACCAAGTCGTTCGCCACCAGCGTTGCCAGACTCACAGCTCGGAATTATTCCAAAACCTGATCGAACTTATGCTAGATTCGGTCAAATTATGCTAGATCCTCATAATTACTAATTCAGGAGTTAAAAAAAAAAACAAAGTTGAGATACGATAACGTAACTTAAAATACACAGAGAGCAAGAATGCATGGATAGAACTCAATACTTCACGCACCAAAATTTTAACTCAACTAAATTACTGCAGTCGTTGCCAAACTCAATGGCGTATATATCGTATAAATGAATGCAAAGTTTTTGTTTACATATTTTGAAAGAAAATTACTTCGCAGCATAAGCGGAGTTGGGAATAGTCTGCTGGGGGAGGGGGCAGATTTTTGGTCGGCTCGGAGCTGTCATTTCAGGAATAAATATGATCATGAAGTCAGAAGTAAAGATGGTGAAGTTGTCAAAAAGTTGGGGGGAGAATGGCCCCCATAGCTCCGCCAATGCCTCGGAGTTAAAGGATTAGAAAACCCTGGGTGGAGCCACAAAAAAAAAAAAAAAAAAAAAAAAAGCCCAAAGCCGTTCCGAACTTACTTAGGAAAATAAGACTGCCTGTATGGTTTACCGAGTGTATGAATCAATGGAAGAGGATACATTTCTGCCGTTCTTTTTCTTCCCACGACCAACTTCTCCAGGTTTTACGGCTTTTTGATAACTTGCTGAAATTGTGCTAGATTTGGGCAGGATGCTAAAAGCAAGATGCTAGGTGCTAGAGACATGCAAATTATGCTAGATCTAGCATCATTATGCTAGATCTGGCAACGCTGTTCCCCACAATAGGCGTGTCGTGCAAGTAACCAATCACACGTCAGGTACTAGCTTTTACCTATTGCTTTCTTCTCACAGCTCAGAACATTGGTAACTATGGATAGACGTACAGCAGTAATTACTTTATGGGAGTTTGAAGGTTATTCTGCAACTGCAGCTAGCAGGCGAGTAGGTGTCCCGGCCTCTACAGGAAGGCAATGGATTCGGAAATATGGTGCTACAGGTCAGACTGGTAATTTACGATCTCCTGGTCGTCCGCATGTGTCAACCGAAGCCCAAGATGCGAGATTAGTAAACGAAGCCCGGTTAGACCCACTAAGGACGTCTAGACAGATAAGGGAAGCTTCTCTCTTTCCTGGTAGTAAGCATACAGCTCTGCGAAGGCTTCGTCATGCTGGGTTACGTGGCCGTGTTGCTGCCGTGAAGGAAAAACTCTCAGACGACCACAAAATTTACCGTCTCGCGTTTGCACAGGCGAATGTGGGTCTCAATTGGGAAAACGTAGTTTTCTCAGATGAATCCATATTCACAACATCAAAGGAGGGACGCCGTTTTGTGTATCGTCCGAGAGGCACCCGATATGACCATGGATATGTGGCTGCTTGCAATCGCAGTGGCCATGTATCTATTTTATGTTGGGGTTGGATTTCCAGTCGCGGAGCAGGACAGCTTCATAGAATTGAAGGACATCTGGACAATGCTCAGTACTTAGACATTATCAGTAATATCATGGTGCCATCTGTTTCAGCCTGATGGTGTAATTCAGTTCCAGCAATACCAGTCGCCAATACATAATTCCCGTGTGGTTCAGGAATGGTTCGCAGGGCACCCTGAGATTGATTTAATCGACTGGCCGCCTCGTGGAGCAGACCTCAATCTCATGGAAAATATGTGAGCAGAAGTGAAGCGTACTCTAAGGGAAAGTTGGCCTGAGGCAGATCCACCAAGAACTCAGGATGACCTGTGGCATCTTGTTTCCGAAGCATGGTTGGAGGTAGGGGAAGGAGATAGATTTGTCACCCATGTAATAGATTCCATGCCCAGAAGAATGGAGCGTGTAATAAATTCAGAAGGGTCTTGGACACAATATTAATGACCCCGCCTTAACTCCCGAAAACAGCCCTTTTCAGGGCTACCTAAACGCTTCTGAAAATATTTCTAGAAGTAAACCACTCCTTGTATCCGATTTCTGTGCAATCCTACTAACAAAAGAATGATAATTAGCTGTAGGCTTTGAACTCAAGACCTCTTCAGTGGCAAGTCCGTACTCTACCAGTGAGCTAACATGAACACGCAAACCTAACCTGAAGAAACACGACTTTCAATTTCTGGTATTCGATGACAATGATGCTCATATACTTTGCAAATGTTGTATTCAACTTGGGATATTCTGCAACACACACACACACACATAAACAGAGAGAGAGAGAGAGAGAGAGAGAGAGAGAGATAAATACACAAAAGCATATTCAACGTATTCGAATGAGACTCTAAGTAACGACATTCCGTTCTAAAGAGAATTTGTGTTTCTTCCCGTGACGTTAAGGGGATCGGGAAAAGCTATGTGTCTTGAAGCAGGATACGACTTTGGATACTCTGTTTATACACTTTCTATATCCGTAGGAATATACTGTATTTCACGAATATAAATAACATACTGTAATGAGAATATTGAAAAGTTAAATCTGTATGACAAATAGCTGCAAATAAATACACTACATAACTTATTTATTGCTATTAAACGATTTTCCTAACTTGTATTTAACATTCTCATATATAATAACGACCTACTGTGAAAATTATCTCAGATGTTATATTTTAAACATAATAATTACTATGTTCTACAATTATTATGTTATATATAAACAACTTATGTATTTTAATGTAATTATTTTATATAATTTTTCATGTATTGCGGAAAATATAATTTTAAAAAAAGTATTGGACCAGATTGGATTCGAACTCACAACCTTATGATTTGAAATCCGACAGCTTACCAATGAGCTAACACAAGGACTTCTAGAACTAAGCTTCTAGCGATGTATAACGGATCTCAAGATAATTATGACATTCATATCCATGACAAACGCTGTTTCTGTTCTACTTTGACTTTTATTTTAGTACTCAGGCGATAATTATGTTCTATTTCTTAACTTTGAGCATTCTTTTACATATGGAAAGATTCTTTAACGTATTTAAATGCTCCATTACGTATAGAGAGCTAAATGACAAACAAGCATGTGCAAGGTTTCGAAATATTGTATCATTAAGTATTTCAATCAATGTTGCTTTTCTAAACACTTGGTAACAAGTCTTATTATATTTAAAAGAAGAAAAACACATCTGCAAACTTTTTCCCGATTGCAAAGGCTGGCTTGGAGGTTCGAACCTGGCTTACTTTTTCCCGAAGATACCCGAAGCTGGACTTAGAAAATTTTTGCCTCAAAACAGCAATAAAGAATGCGCTCAACCTTTTTGAGACAAGGTGTACCACTATGCCCAAGGTTTACCTTATAATTCATTGTACTACATTACAGTACAAAAGTAGTGTTCACTCAAATGCTATGAAAAAAATTTAAATAATTTCCAACAATATTCATATTTGTAAATTACCTAGTAAATTGTAGTCTTCATTGTAAATACAAGAATAAATATGCAGGAAGCCTGAAATATTTTCGCACTCTTATATCACAGATGTGAATTACTTTTAGTGAAGGTAATATGTACAATTAACAACAGGGACACTATTATAATACATTGTACGTACTAAATTACACTGCAAAACATAATATTTAAAAGGGTGGAAAAATTCACATTTGTAAACAGTGAGTGTTTTCGGAAAATTAAATGTTTAATTGGTAGGCTATTGCAAGACAGTTTCCGCTGTTTATGTTTCAGAATATAAATTCTGTTATTGTCTCTAACATGTATAGATGTGCGCAAAGTGTATATAATTAGCCATGTACATGATTGCCAGAATAGAAGTAGTAATAGAGTTCTTTCTTATAAATTGTGTGTTTGCTGTCCAAAGTTAAATGGAAGAAATAATACCGGTTCAATTGAAGTATGTGTTGGTAACAGGAGTGTGCTGTAAAGGGAAGTGAATTCCTCAAGGAATAGTTTTCTAGAACTTGACACCTTATGGCAAAGCCATGACCGGGGGTCTGGGGGCGGAGCCCCCAGCGAGCTTTAGCGAGTTATATACCTCTATAATCGGAAACACACTTAATTGTTTGCATACTTCCACAAAACATACAAACACCAAATTTTGCATACTTGTTCGTCATGGGATGTGAGTAATGGGAAAATTCCGATATCACGAAAAAGGCGACATTTTCCATGTAAATGAAGTATCGAAATTTTTCGTCGTTTCGAAATGCTGGTTTTTAGAGTAGTTCCGCACACCATAGAAACGTCATATTTTGTCAGGCAGTGAAGCTAGAAACATAGTTTATGATAGGAAAAAGAGCATTAAAATTCGTTTTCGTTTCGCGGCGCAAATCAAAAAAATGTGAAATTTGGAATGGCTGTATCTAGGACGTTGAAATTTCGAGGTGATGTTTATTCTGATGCGTAGTTTGCGAATCCGCCCTTAAACTTGAAAGAAATAGTCATGTTCGGTGTAAGAAAGTGCTAGGAATGTTATAAGGGGGCGTCTAATTCTACACAACTTGTAGATATGGTGGAATCACGAAATTGCGTTCAAGTGTGTAGATTACTGCGCATGTGAGGGGAAAAATCCGACATGTTGCAAAAGTCGCCATCTTCGATTCAAAATGTCGGCTCAAAAATTTGTAACCATGAAAATTGTAAGTTGTGCTCTTGGTAGGTAAGCCAGGTTTCGCTATGTTATTAAGGACGTAGTTCAGTTTAAGTGAAGAAACAAATCATTGGAGAAGTCGCCATCTTGAATACAAAATTGCCATATTTTTGAATTGCCTTCATTTGGACTCTTATGTGGTATATTGAGGAGAATAAAACAAACACAATTCAACGTAGTAAGTTAGCTGCACGGTAAAGTGTCTGCTTTGTGAGTAGCAGGTCTGGGTTCGATTCCCCGTCAAACCTTGTTTTATCTTACGTTTTTTTCTTATCACGTTGCTTCGTTTTATCAAAATAGTTTCTGTTTTCATTGCGTGAACAAAATATTTTCGTTATTACAGACATAGAGGAAAAGAATATATTTATACACTAACTGTTGATATCGTCTCGAAACTAGGCAGTATGTTCGTGTGAAGCTTCGAGACGATACTCAATTATTTAGAAAGAAACATATGTAGCTTTAGAGATGGGGCAACACCAGTGTTTCTTTCAGAAACAATGTTCCTGAGGATCACAGTTAGTATTCCCAGGGGCACTGCTCATAGTATTCTATTTATTATTCTATTATACACGTATTATTTGGTCTCCTGCGGGGGCACTCTAAGAGCCCCAAGGAGGCAGTGTACCCCCCAAAAACATTTTGGAAAGAAACATTGAGCATCGTTTGCACGATATAGTATGATAGCGGTTCAAAAGTTTGTAACCATGAAAATTGTAAGTTGTTCTGACAATAGGACAGTCATATTTTGGTATACTCTTAAGGATGAAAGACAGTTTCAATGGAGAAACAAATCATTGGAGAAGTCGCCATCTTGAATGCAAAGTTGCCATGTTGTTTTATTGGCTTGATCTGCCTTGTTATGAGCTATGTTAAGCATAATAGAAAAAAAACATAAATCAACATACGAGCATGGCTCAGAGGTAACGTGTAAGGTTTCTAATTAGCAGGTTCGGGTTCTATTCCCGACTAAACGGTTTTTGTATTTTTTTCTTATCTCTATTTCTTCGTATTAGCAAAGTACTTTCTGTTCGTATTGCGGGAACCAAATATTTTCATTATTACATACGTAGAGGCAACTTTTGAGATGGTCCCGAAACGAGGCAGTATGTTCGTGTAAATTTTTGGTGACGATACTCAAGCATTCAAAATCAAACATATGTAGCTTTGGAAATGGAACATCACCAGTGTCCCTTTCGGAAGCAATGTTCGCGGGGGAGTATTAGCCCGGCGGCACTGCTAATAACATTCTATTTGTTATTGTATTATAAACGTATTATTTTGATCTTGTCAGGGGCGCTCTGAGGAGGCAGTGTCCCCCAAAAAGAGTCTGAAAGAAACATTGGCATTTTCACGATATAGTGTCCATACAAGACAGCAATACATTTTGTCTCGCGACAACAGTTTCTGCTTCAAACTGAAATGATTGCAAAATATCTCTCTCCCCTTTTATGTCCCTCGTTAAGATACATGCGTATACCAAATCTGAAGTGAATACCACAAGTGAAAAGTATAAAATATTAATTTTAAGAAAATACACAAACACACAGGGACGTACGGAGGGGGTGAGTCCTGGGGGTCCAGACCACCCCCGAAATTCCAACTTTTGTGTAAATTTAGCCTAATTTTAGGGACAAGTTTAGGAATTTAAATATAAAATACCCTGATATTGAGTTTGGACCCCCCCCCGAAATAAATTCCAGCGTATGCTACTGCACACACATACACAAAAATGGGCACCTCTTGAAAATTTTCTCGTCGGCAGCGTACATAGTTATAATATATAAGATATGTGTAAACGTGCCCCTTTCGATTTAATAGTTTTAGTTGCGGGTCCGGTTGGAATGAAATGCCGTGTATAATAAAGTCGAGCTTATTTTCAATCACCTATGCTATAAAAATAAACTTTCAAAGAAAGAAAAAAATAAGAGAAAAAATTGTTGCGAATCGAACCCAGGTCTCCTGCGCAGTAGGTTCACGTCGTTCCCCTTCACTACTCAATTCCTTACATTTTTGACTTCCTACTTACTGCTCACACAGTACTGGTACGTAGCGGACCAACTTCTGTGGAATTATATACCTCTATAATCGGAAACACACTTAATTGTTTGCATACTTCCACAAAACATACAAACACCAAATTTTGCATACTTGTTCGTCATGGGATGTGAGTAATGAGAAAATTCCGATATCACGAAAAAGGCGACATTTTCCATGTAAATGAAGTGTCGAAATTTTTCGTCGTTTCGAAATGCTGGTTTTTAGAGTAGTTCCGCACACCATAGAAACGTCATATTTTGTCAGGCAGTGAAGCTAGGAACATAGTTTATGATAGAAGAAAGAGCATTAAAATTCGTTTTCGTTTCGCGGCGCAAATCGAAAAAATGTGAAATTTGTAATGGCTGTATGTAGGACGTTGAAATTTCGAGGTGATGTTTATTCTGATGCGTAGTTTGCGAATCCGCCCTTAAACCTGAAAAAAATAGTCATGTTCGGTGTAAGAAAGTGCTAGGAATGTTATAAGGGTGCGTCTAATTCTACACAACTTGTAGATATGGTGGAGTCACGAAATTGCGTTCAAGTGTGTAGATTACAGCGCATGTGAGGGGAAAATTCCGACATGTTGGAAAAGTCGTCATCTTCGATTCAAAATGGCGGCTCAAAAATTTGTAACCATGAAAATTGTAAGTTGTGCTCTTGGTAGGTAAGCCAGGTTTCGCTATGTTATTAAGGACGTAGTTCAGTTTAAGTGAAGAAACAAATCATTGGAGAAGTCGCCATCTTGAATGCAAAATTGCCATATTTTTGAATTGCCTTCATTTAGACTCTTATGTGGTATATTGAGGAAAATAAAACAAACAGAATTCAACGTAATAAGTTAGCTCCGCGGTAAAGTGTCTGCTTTCTGAGTAGCAGGTCTGGGTTCGATTCCCCGCCGAATCTTGTTTTATCTTACGTTTTTTTTTTCTTATCACGCTGCTTCGTTACATCAAAATAGTTTCTGTTGGCATTGCGTGAACAAAATATTTTCGTTATTACAGACATAGAGGAAAAGAATATATTTATACACTAACTGTTGATATCGTCTCGAAACTAGGCAGTATGTTCGTGTGAAGCTTCGTGACGATACTCAACTATTTAGAAAGAAACATATGTAGCTTTAGAGATGGGGCAACACCAGTGTTTCTTTCAGAAACAATGTTCCTGAGGATCACAGTTAGTATTCCCAGGGGCACAGCTCATAGTATACTATTTATTATTCTATTATACACGTATTATGTGGTCTCCTGCGGGGGCACTCTAAGAGCCCCAAGGAGGCAGTGTACCCCCCAAAAACATTTTGGAAAAAAACATTGAGCATTATTTCCACGATATAGTATACAGACGAGACAAAAATACATTTTGTCTCGCGAGGATAGTGTGTGCTTCGAACCGGAAATAATTGCAAACAATCTCCCTTTTTATACTGGTCGTTTAGATAGATGCGTATACCAAGTTTGAAGTCTATACCACAACTGAAAAAGTATAAGATTATAACTTTTAAGGAAATACACACACACACACACACACACACATATATATATATATATATATATATATATATATATATATATATATATATATATATATATATATATATATATATATATATATATATATATATATATACGCACATTTTGACAATTTTCTAGTTGGCAGCGTATTTAGTTCTAATATACGGGATACGTGGAAAAGTGCCTCTTTCGGTTCAGTAGTTTGTTTACAGGACCGGTTGGAGTGAAATGCGTTTTATAATAGACTCAACCTTATAGGCAAACAATATATGCTATAAAAATAAACTTTAAAAGAAAGAAAAAGTGAGAAAAAGATTGTTAGGAATCGAACCCAGATCTCCTGGCCAGTAGGCTCACGTCAATCCCCTACACTACCGATTTCCTTAGATTTTCGACTTCGTTCTTACTGCTCACATAGTAGTGGTACGTTGCGGCCGGCATCTGTGGGGAATTACAGCTCTAAAATCGGAATAGTAATCGGGTTATATATGCGTTTTTTAATATCATTAAGGAAATGATGTCTTGTTATTTAATTGTAATAAGAAATGAGAAAGACATCATTCTAATACACTGTTATACTACTATGCAAAAAGTGGTTTGTTTAAAGTGCTATAAACAAATTTTCAAAAGCCTCCAATAATATTCATATTCTAAATTACTTAGTTAATAATCGTCTTCATTGAAAATATGAGAGTAAAGATACACGAAGACTCTATGTAATATCCCAGTGTATATAAACATTTCAAGAAGTCTTGCTGCCCAGTAAGTACATTTTTTACCAAAGGACACCATTATAATAAGATGCACCACGTTACACTGCAAAAACTAGTGTTGAATCAAATGTTATGAACTAATGTTTAAAAATCCTTAACAAAAATAATTTTTATAAATTGACTACAAATTGTAGTCTTTATTGAAAATACAAGACGAGAGATACAGGTTGACTGCAAGAAATTGTCCAGTAAATATGAAATATTTGAAAAAGTCTTGCTGCAGGTAATATGTACAACTATGCCCAAGGTTTCCATTATAATCCTCTGTACTACATTACAGTAGAAAAGTAGTGTTCACTCAAATGCTATGAAAAAAATTTAGATAATTTCCAACAATATTCATATTTGTAAATTACCTAGTAAATTGTAGTCTTCATTGTAAATACAAGAATAAATATGCAGGAAGCCTGAAATATTTTCGCACTCTTATATCACAGATGTGAATTACTTTTAGTGCAGGTAATATGTATTATCTGTCAGGAAAGTAAATGTACACCTGTTTTTCGAGTCTGGCATTCCTGCTCTCCATCCGTGGAGAGTATGAGAATTAAATCAAACAAATGTTTACTGAGGGGCAAAAAGAAACGTTTCATCTGAATAAGACATTGCAGGGGGACACAAGCTGTGAATACGAATAGTGCATAGTGTAAATAAAGGACGACACCGAAAGAGAAAGCCAGACACAGCTGTTGAACTTAGAAAAAAGAGTAAAAATTGTTGAAGTGGAAACATAAAACACAAATACAACAAATACGCCGAAAACTAAACATTCACCATGCCATGATCTTGGTGTAGTGGTTAAGGTGCTGGCTTACAAATGCAGAGGTCGCCAGTTCGAATCTTCGGTGAGGACATTTTTAAAACTTTTTGTTTATAATATACTATGCAGCTCATGAGAGATGGTAAAAGAGATCGTATGTAGTCTTTCGTAGCAATTATTATTGGTAAGGTTTAGTACTGATAATGCTTTTGTCTTTGCGTATTGGTTTTATTCTTTTCTTCATTTCAAAAGAGAAAAATATCCGAACAAATGCCACCAAAATTCCTCATATTTTGAATGTAAACGCCATTTGCAATTAGTAAAGAATAAAAATTGAACGTTCCGATGTAGCTGCAAAAAGTAAAAAGAAAAACATGGAAGTAGACCATACTTATGGTTATTAAAAATACAATTTCTACATGCCTTACGCCTCCCGACCACGTTTCTACGTTAGCAAGTAAGAGGTTTGTGTTTAGGTTAGGCTGGTCAATACGTTTTGCAAAGGGGCCCGGTTTAGCTCTGACGCACCACAGGTGCGAGAAGGGAGCAAAACACTTTTTCTCTCTCCCTCTGTGTGTCTGTTTATCTATCTATCTGTATATATATAACGCTATTTGTGAATGCCGTAACCACCCTAATTTTCAGCGGATTGAGATGAAACTTGGCACAAACATTAATTGTTGAAATATCTTCAGTTCGTTAACCAGAATAATCAGACGAAAATGTTCAAAATGGCGGCCCTTTAAACTCTTAAAAACTTCCAAGGGAACCAAATTTCGCCCATAAATGGGTATTCAGAAAGTTTGAATAACTTTTCCTCTTTTACTGAAATATTTGTGTGCAGAGACTTATTGAAATATTGGACCCGATTAATCGCATAAAGAATGTTCACGCCCTTTTCGCTACGGTCAGTTTTTTTTTTTTTTTTTTTTTTGCAGGAGGGGGTTATTTTTGTAGCGATGATATAAAATTACACATTGAAAGTGAAGTAACTTGTGAAACGTGTTACTTGAAAGAATCATATAATAAATGTGCTTTCCTCTAACACAGAGAGAGCGTGAATGGCGAGGAGTGTTATTTGATTTGCTTTTTAGTAACACATTGCATTGCAAATAAAGGTAGCCAACATTAGTGGTAAGTAAAACAATAATAATAATAATAATAATAATAATAATAATAATAATAATAATAATAATAATAATAATAATAATAATAATAGGTGTTGTTTGTGGCAAGGCAATATCTTCCTCAATTCTTCTTCAAACGTAATGATTGTAACGCCATATCTCCCTTACAAACAAAATATTAGCAATTTATATCGAAGAACGGGAAACTGTTGAATAATGGGAGCAACGTTGGACAGTATGCACTCATAGTACTCAGAAAAATAAGCGATTTCAATGAATAATGAACGAAGAGTCATTGCCGTGGATAGTCATGGAGCCAAGCAGAGCCCTCTTTAGGCAAAATGTCGATAACTTATATTGAGAGAACAGGAGGTGATAGTGAGATGGGACCAACGTTGGACACCGTGGACCCATAAGGCGCATCGAAAAAATTAGGGGGGCGGGCGCCAGCCAGCTCTACTTATTTCCACATAATAATATAAAATTATATTGTCGAAATACACACACGAGTTAGCTAGTAATATTTCATATTATTATTATTATTATTATTATTATTATTATTATTATTATTATTATTATTATTATTATTATTATTATTATTATTATTATTATTATTATCGACAGCGTCTTTTCATTACGTGTGCATGTTTGACGTGAAGCCAAAGAGAAGATCCATCATTCATAGAAAAAATAAGAATAGCAAGTTACTTTAATTGCGAACGACGGCGAAAAATTCGAAAAGAGACAACCTTAGCGAAAAGAAACAATACTTTCTCTCAAATGGATAAAAAATAAAGCCGAGATAGATTCGAACTCGCATGGACGGCGCGAACAGTCAGTTCATTGTCCACTTTTTTTATTTAACTGACTCACCGAATGTGTTTTAGTAACTTACTTATTGCTAATTTTACTTGCTTCACTCGTTTAACTTGCTTTTTCTAATAACTTATAACGACAGAGACACGAACACAGAAACATCGAGGACAGTTAAAAATCAAAGATGCTCTCCCACCGGGAATCGAACCCGGGACACCATGCACCAATGACGCACGTGCTAGTCACTAGACCAGCCGGCGGGGCACTGCTGGAAGAGTTAAACCTACATTCTATGTAATACATGAGGTATTTAGACCTACATGCTCTTCATATAATGTAATAAAAGTGTCATGCTGCGAATAAGAAAAAGAATATTCCTTGGACTAAACGGAAACTATTGGCATCAGAAATAATTATCTACGAGGCATGCGCAGTAGTATATTTCAGAATAGTTACTGTTTAGTTCAGTAAACGAAGAAAGGGGTATAAAAAAGCAAATAAGTCGAGTCAACAAGATCGACCAGAGTTGACAGAGGCGGAGTAGTAATACAACAACTTGGTTAAATTGATAATTGGTTGTTTATTCTGTAGTAGATCGTATCACTCTTTACGGGAGAGTAGAGAAAGACTTACTAACGCTGTTATATAGTAAGCATTAGTAACACGATCATACAGACACAAATGGATGTAACTGTGAGTACTACAACTTGGATTTAACGAAAGCCGTTTAGATATTCAGTGGTTTGCAGGGTTGTATAAGACACAATACAATTCTTCATACCTCAGCTTCCAGTAACTAGATACATGCAATTTCAGGATAGATACTGAAACTGCTGTCGGATTTTAATACATGACGTATTGCAGGATACAAAATGCTTTGCATTACTTGTTTGTTTGTAGACAGCTACTAGCTTAGTGTTCTGAAAGGTTCTGTATAAACTAGAGATAGCCAATTCCGGAATTATTACTTTCCGGACTCCCGAAAGTAAAACCGGACAAATTCCGGAATTCGGAAAATTCCGATTTTGGAATAATTCCGGAATTCGGAAAATTCCGATCTTGGAATAATTCCGGAATTCGGAAAAATCCGGAATTTAGAAATTTCTGATTTCGTTTACATTCCGGAATTCGGAACAATCCGGATTTTTTTTCGAAATCCGGAATTTTTCTCAATTCCGGAATTATCTAAATTCCGGATTCTTCCCGAGTTCCGGAATTCTTCTGAATTATGGAGTTTAACTGAATTCCATAATTTTCCGAAATCCGGAAAGTAAAAGTTCCGCTTCCGAAAAATGAATTTATTTTGGTTAATATGAATCATGGCGGAAATAAGTCTTTGACCAGGTAATGGCGACTTCTTTGAAAGAAATGGGGTGTATGAGAATTCAATCTGTCATATTTGTAGTTTCGTATGGAGAAAAAACAGGTGTGTCTTGAAGCAGTAGCATAGCCAGGATGTGTGTTTGGGGGGGGGGGGGCTAGTGCTGTTATAGGCACATATAGAAAAATTACAAACAAAAAATATATAAACATAAAAATATATAAAAAAATACAAACATCAAAGTACCAAAGTACAATTTCGGACCTCTTTGGGGGGCCGGCCCCTTCGGGCCCCCTTCCCTACGCCACTGTCTTGAAGGTACGGAACCCTTTCCCCGAAATCTCCGATTTTAAGTAAGTTTTGCCAAATTTCAACTGCAAGTTTAAAACTTTTATTATTATTATTATTATTATTATTATTATTATTATTATTATTATTATTATTATTATTATTATTATTATTATTATTATTATTATTATTATTGTTATATCAACACCGTGTATGATCTTTAAAAGATATGCGGTTTGTATCTGAATAGTAAAAGCTAATTGACTGTCGATCTCGGTCGTCGAGAAGTCTTCAGGAGGGAAGGACATCGGTCACGTTCTGGGTTTGAGTGCCGAAAGGGCAAGTTTTCGGGCTCGAGCCAAAAATTGTTAAGAGTTATAGGCTTCAGCCAAACATGTTCAAAACAGCTGGGACCGGGTTTAGGGTTCTCAACGGCTCGAGCGGCTCGGCTTACAGCTCATTCACTATCGAACCGAACCAAGAAGTGAGCCAAGCCAACAGCTCACCCAACCGAGCCGATTTGAGCCATCGGCTTAGTTGAGCTGAATCGAAACGTGCCGATGGACTAATTTCTACTTAGCTGGCTTGAACCGGTTCACATGAGCCGAGTAGGGGACCCATCCCAACCGAGAAAGCTCGAGCCATCGGCTCAATTGAGCTGAGTCGATGGCTCGTTCCAACTGAGCCGGCTCGGGTCATCGGCTCATCCCAACCGAGCCGACTCGAGCTGTTCGCTCAGTTGATACGAGCAGAGCCGGTTGATATCGCTACCCGAGTTGGTCTTCTGCTTGGGCTCAAAAATTCGACAGTGCATGTCTCAGCCTTGATTTTAAGAACAACAGTATATACTTATATTGGTGATTGCGACATTTGATGCTGTCTCGTAATAACAAAAAAAAAAAAAAACTTGTCTTCCCGTTATCTAGACGAGACGAGATACACAAAAATTGCCCCACGAGATGCACTAAAATTACGAGAAGAGACGCACCCCTGTCGTGAGCAGCACTAAAAAGTATTCCGTATTAGTGCTTACATTTCTCATGGCTTTCGCTTTCCAGTCTAATCAGGCCATTATTTAAAAAAGAGTTAAAACAAGCTGAACGAGCGAGCGAGCCATTATCAAACTCGACTCAACTCGAAACTCACTCTGGAAAACAGCTTGACCTTGATCGCTACGCGGTAAACGATTCGTCTTTAGTCTGGTTACGTTAGGTTTCTTTGTCTCCGCTTGCAAACTTGTATGTTATATTTCTTCGATTCAAAATGTCTTTCGTATTTCTTTTGTGATGTCCGAAAAGTTTACATTAATAACTTGTGTTTTCCTTGAACCGTTGGTTCACAAGTTTGTATTTTCTCCACACGAAACTACAAATATGACAGATTGAATTCTCATACTCTCTATTTCTTTCAAAGCAGACGCCATTACCTGGTCAAAGACTTATTTCCACCATGATTCATATTAACCAAAATAAATTCATTTTTTGAAAGCGGAACTTTCACTTTCCGGATTTCGGAAAATTATGGAATTCAGTTAAACTCCATAATTCAGAAGAATTCCGGAACTCGGGAAGAATCCGGAATTTAGATAATTCCGGAATTGAGAAAAATTCCGGATTTCGAAAAAATCCGGATTGTTCCGAATTCCGGAATGTAAACGAAATCAGAAATTTCTAAATTCCGGATTTTTCCGAATTCCGGAATTATTCCAAGATCGGAATTTTCCGAATTCCGGAATTATTCCAAAATCGGAATTTTCCGAATTCCGGAATTTGTCCGGTTTTACTTTCGGGAGTCCGGAAAGTAATAATTCCGGAATTGGCTATCTCTAGTTTATACAGAACCTTTCAGAACACTAAGCTAGTAGCTGTCTACAAACAAACAAGTAATGCAAAGCATTTTGTATCCTGCAATACGTCATGTATTAAAATCCGACAGCAGTTTCAGTATCTATCCTGAAATTGCATGTATCTAGTTACTGGAAGCTGAGGTATGAAGAATTGTATTGTGTCTTAACTTTTTGTGTCTTATACAACCCTGCAAACCACTGAATATCTAAACGGCTTTCGTTAAATCCAAGTTGTAGTACTCACAGTTACATCCATTTGTGTCTGTATGATCGTGTTACTAATGCTTACTATATAACAGCGTTAGTAAGTCTTTCTCTACTCTCCCGTAAAGAGTGATACGATCTACTACAGAATAAACAACCAATTATCAATTTAACCAAGTTGTTGTATTACAACTCCGCCTCTGTCAACTCTGGTCGATCTCGTTGACTCGACATATTTGCTTTTTTATACCCCTTTCTTCGTTTACTGAACTAAACAGTAACTATTCTGAAATATACTACTGCGCATGCCTCGTAGATAATTATTTCTGATGCCAATAGTTTCCGTTTTGTCCAAGGAATGTTCTTTTTCTTATTCCCAGCATGACCTTTTATTACATTATATGAAGAGCATGTAGGTCTAAATATTTCATGTATTACATAGAATGTAGGTTTAACTCTTCCAGCAAAGAAGAAACATGTGATCATAGTATACAACCCTCAGAAGTGATAGCTGGCAATACAGTGGTCGTAATCCCTAACGACACAGAAAGTGAGCAGTGCCCCGCCGGCTGGTCTAGTGGCTAGCACGTGCGTCATTGGTGCATGGTGTCCCGGGTTCGATTCCCGGTGGGAGAGCATCTATGATTTTTAACTGTCCTCGATTTTTCTGTGTTCGTGTCTCTGTCGTTATAAGTTATTAGAAAAAGCAAGTTAAACCAGCGAAGCAAGGAAAATAAGCAAGTTACTAAAACACATTCGGTGAGTCAGTTAAAAAAAAAGTGGACAATGAACTGGCTTTTCGCGGCGTAGATGTGAGTTCGAATCTATCTCGGCTTGATTTTTTGTCCATTTGAGAGAAAGTATTGTTTCTTTTCGCTAAGGTTGTCACTCTTTTCGTATTTTTAGCCGTCGTTCACAATTAAAGTAACTGGCTATTCTTATTCTTTCTACGAATGATGGATCTTCTTTTTGGCTTCATGTCAAACATGCACACATAATGAAAAGACGCTGTCGATAATAATAATAATAATAAAATAATAATAATAATAATAATAATAATAATAATATGAAATATTACTAGCTAACTCGTGTGTGTATTTCGACAATATAATTTTATATTATTATGTGGAAATAAGTAAGGCTGGCTGGCGCCCGCCCCCTAATTTTTTCGATGCGCCTTATGGGTCCACAGTGTCCAACGTTGGTCCCATCTCACTATCACCTCCTGTTCTCTCGATATAAGTTATCGACCTTTTGCCTAAAGAGGGCTCTGCCGTGGCTACATGACTACCCATGACAATGACTCTTCGTTCATTTTTCATTGAAATCGGTTATTTTTCTGAGTACTATGAGTGCATACTGTCCAACGTTGCTCCCATCACTCAACAGTTTCCCGTTCTTCGATATAAATTGCTAATATTTTGTTTCTATTATTATTATTATTATTATTATTATTATTATTATTATTATTATTATTGTTTTACTTACCACTAATGTTGGCTACTTTTATTTGCAATGCAATGTGTTACTAAAAAGCAAATCAAATAACACTCCTCGCCATTCACGCTTTCTCTGTGTTAGAGGAAAGCACATTTATTATATTATTCTTTCAAATAACATGTTTCACAAGTTACTTCACTTTCAATGTGTAATTTCATATCATCACTAGCAATCATCTTATCATCACTACGAAAATAACCCCCTCCTGCAAAAAAAAAAAAAAACCTGACCGTAGCGAAAAGGGCGTGAACATTCTTTATGCGATTAATCGGGTCCAATATTTCAATAAGTCTCTGCACACAAATATTTCAGTAAAAGAGGAAAAGTTATTCAAACTTTCTGAATACCCATTTATGGGCGAAATTTGGTTCCCTTGGAAGTTTTTAAGAGTTTAAAGGGCCGCCATTTTGAACATTTTCGTCTGATTATTCTGGTTAACGAACTGAAGATATTTCAACAATTAATGTTTGTGCCAAGTTTCATCTCAATCCGCTGAAAATTAGGGTGGTTACGGCATTCACAAATAGCGTTATATATATACAGATAGATAGATAAACAGACACACAGAGGCAGAGAGAAAGTGTTTTGCTCCCTTCTCGCACCTGTGGTGCGTCAGAGCTAAACCGGGCCCCTTTGCAAAACGTATTGACCAGACTGACCTAAACACAAACCTCTTACTTGCTAACGTAGGAACGTGGTCGGGAGGCGTAAAGCATGTAGAAATTGTATTTTTAATAACCATGAGTATGGTCTACTTCCATGTTTTTCTTTTTACTTTTATCAAGACAAAAAGACAAAAACAAAACAAAAAGTTTTATCAGTACTAAACTTTACCAATAATAATTGCTACGAAAGACTACATACGATCTCTTTTACCATCTCTCATGAGCTGCATAGTATATTATAAACAAAAATTTTTAAAAATGTCCTCACCGAAGATTCGAACTGGCGACCTCTGCATTTGTAAGCCAGCACCTTAACCACTACACCAAGATCATGGCATGGTGAATGTTTAGTTTTCGGCGTATTTGTTGTATTTGTGTTTTATGTTCCCACTTCAACAATTTTTACTCTTTTTTCTAAGTTCAACAGCTGTGTCTGGCTTTCTCTTTCGGTGTCGTCCTTTATTTACACTATGCACTATTCGTATTCACATCTTGTGTCCCTCTGCAATGTCTTATTCAGATTAAACTTTTCTTTTTGCCCCTTAGTAAACATTTGATTGATTTAATTCTCATACTCTCCACGGATGGAGAGCAGGAATACCAGACTCGAAAAACAGGTGTACATTTACTTTCCTGACAGATAATACAATTAACAACAGGGACACTATTATAATACATTGTACGTACTAAATTACACTGCAAAACATAATATTTAAAAGGGTGGAAAAATTCACATTTGTAAACAGTGAGTGTTTTCGGAAAATGAAAGGTTTAATTGGTAGGCTATTGCAAGACAGTTTCCGCTGTTTATGTTTCAGAAAATAAATTCTGTTATTGTCTCTAACATGTATAGATGTGCGCAAAGTGTATATAATTAGCCATGTACACCTTGTCTCAAAAAGGTTGAGCGCATTCTTTATTGGTGTTTTGAGGCAAAAATTTTCAAAGTCCAGCTTCGGGTATCTTCGGGAAAAAGTAAGCCAGGTTCGAACCTCCAAGCCAGCCTTTGCAATCGGGAAAAAGTTTGCAGATGTGTTTTTCTTCTTTTAAATATAATAAGACTTGTTACCAAGTGTTTAAAAAAGCAACATTGATTGAAATACTTAATGATACAATATTTCGAAACCTTTTTTTTTTTAATGTTAGCACATGCTTGTTTGTCATTTAGCTCTCCATACGTAATGGAACATTTAAATACGTTAAAGAATCTTTCCATATGTAAAAGAATGCTCAAAGTTAAGAAATAGAACATAATTATCGCCTGAGTACTAAAATAAAAGTCAAAGTAGAACAGAAACGGCGTTTGTAATGGACATGAATGTCACAATTATCTTGAGATCCGTTATACATCGCTAGAAGGTTGTGTTAGCTCATCGGTAAGCTGTCGGATTTCAAATCGTAAGGTTGAGGGTTCGAATCCCGTCCAAGCTAATCCTTTTTTAAAATTATATTTTCCGCAATGCATGAAAAATTATATAAAATAATTACATTAGAATACATAAGTTGTGTATATATAACATAATCATTGCAGAACATAGTAATTATTATGTTTAAAATATAACATCTGAGATAATTTTCACAGTAGGTCGGTATTATATATGAGGATGTAAATACAAGTTAGGAAAATCATTTAATAGCAATAAATAAGTTATGTAGTGTATTTATTTGCATCTATTTGTCATACAGATGTAACTTCTCAATATTCTCATTACAGCATGTCATTTACATTCGTGAAATACAATATATTCCTACGGATATAGAAAGTGTATAAACAGAGTATCCAAAGTCGTATCCTGCTTCAAGACACATAACTTTTCCCGATCCCCTTAACGTCACGGGAAGAAACACAAATTCTCTTTAGAACGGAATGTCGTTACTTAGAGTCTCATTCGAATACGTTGAATATGCTTTTGTATATTCATCTCTCTCTGTCTTTTTCGTTTTGTTTATGTGTGTGTGTGTGTGTGTGTGTGTTGCGGAATATCCCAAGTTGAATACAACATTTGCCAAGTATATGAGCATCATTGTCATCGAATACCAGAAATTGAAAATCGTGTTTCTTCAAATTGGGTTTGCGTGTTCATGTTAGCTCACTGGTAGAGTACGGACTTGCCAATAAAGAGGTCTTGAGTTCAAAGCCTACAGCTAATTATCATTCTTTTGTTGGTAGGATTGCACAGAAATCGGATACAAGGAGAGGTTTACTTCTAGAAATATTTTCAGAAGCGTTTAGGTAGCCCTGAAAAGGGCTGTTTTCGGGAGTTAAGGCGGGGACATTAATATTGTGTCCAAGACCCTTCTGAATTTATTACACGCTCCATTCTTCTGGGCATGGAATCTATTACATGGGTGACAAATCTATCTCCTTCCCCTACCTCCAGCCATGCTTCGGAAACAAGATGCCACAGGTCATCCTGAGTTCTTGGTGGATCTGCCTCAGGCCAACTTTCCCTTAGAGTACGCTTCACTTCTGCCCACATATTTTCCATGAGATTGAGGTCTGCTCCACGAGCGGCCAGTCGATTAAATCAATCTCAGGGTGACCTGCGAACCATTCCTGAATCACACGGGAAGTATGTATTGGCGACTGGTATTGCTGGAACTGAATTACACCATCAGCCTAAAATACTCGTACAGATAGCACCATGATATTACTGATAATGTCTAAGTACTGAGCATTGTCCAGATGTCCTTCAATTCTATGAAGCTGTCCTGCTCCGCGACTGGAAATCCAACCCCAACATAAAATAGATACATGGCCACTGCGATTGCAAGCAGCCACATATCCATGGTCATATCGGGTGCCTCTCGGACGACACACAAAACGGCGTCCCTCCTTTGATGTTGTGAATATGGATTCATCTGAGAAAACTACGTTTTCCCAATTGAGACCCACATTTGCCTGTGCAAACGCGAGACGGTAAATTTTGTGGTCGCCTGAGAGTTTTTCCTTCACGGCAGCAACACGGCCACGTAACCCAGCATGACGAAGCCTTCGCAGAGCTGTATGCTTACTACCAGAAAAGAGAGAAACTTCCCTTAGCTGTCTAGACGTCCTTAGTGGGTCTAACCGGGCTTCGTTTACTAATCTCGCATCTTGGGCTTCGGTTGACACATGCGGACGACCAGGAGATCGTAAATTATCAGTCTGACCTGTAGCACCATATTTCCGAATCCATCGCCTTCCTGTAGAGGCCGGGACACCTACTCGCCTGCTAGCTGCAGTTGCAGAATAACCTTCCAACTCCCATAAAGTAATTACTGCTGTACGTCTATCCATAGTTACCAATGTTCTGAGCTGTGAGAGGGAAGCAATAGGTAAAAGCTAGTACCTGACGTGTGATTGGTTACTTGCACGACACGCCTATTGTGGGGAACAGCGTTGCCAGATCTAGCATAATGATGCTAGATCTAGCATAATTTGCATGTCTCTAGCATCTAGCATCTTGCTTTTAGCATCCTGCCCAAATCTAGCACAGTTTCAGCAAGTTTATCAAAAAGCCGTAAAACCTGGAGATGAGAAAGAAGTTGGTCGTGGGAAGAAAAAGAACGGCAGAAATGTATCCTCTTCCATTGATTCATACAGTCGGTAAACCATACAGACAGTCTTATTTTTCGAAGTAAGTTCGAAACGTCTTTGGGCTTTTTTGTGGCTCCACCCAGGGTTTTCTAATCCTTTAACTCCGACGCATGGGCGGAGCTATGGGGGCCATTCTCCCCCCAACTTTTTGACAACTTCACCATCTTTATTTCTGACTTCATGATCATATTTATTCCTGAAATGACAGCTCCGAGACCGACCAAAAATCTGCCGCCGCCCCCCCCCCAGCAGACGATTCCCAACTCCGCTTATGCTGCGAAGTAATTTTCTTTCAAAATATGTAAACAAAAACTTTGCATTCATTTATACGACATATACGCCATTGAATCTGGCAACGACTGCATTAATTTAGTTGAGTTAAAATTTTGGTGCGTGAAGTATTGAGTTCTATCCATGCATTCTTGCTCTCTGTGTATTTTAAGTTACGTTATCGTATTTCAACTTCGTTTTTTTAAACTCCTGAATTAGTAATTATGAGGATCTAGCATAATTTGACCGAATCTAGCATAAGTTCGATCAGGTTTTGGAATAATTCCGAGCTGTGAGTCTGGCAACGCTGGTGGGGAACGACTTGGTCAACGACTCGCGAAAGAAATCTGAAAATGGTGCGCCGTAATAATAATATTAAAAACAGTTTTTATAAAGGAATATTAATACATACGAAAAGCTGTTTAAAGAATGAATTGTTATACTGACTTTACACGTAAAAAAACATATACCATATACCAAACAGATTGAGCGATATGATGATAGCTGTTTTGAGACAAACACTTTCGAAGTCCAACTTCGGGTATCTTCGGAAAACAGTAAACTAAAGCTGCTGGTTCGAACCTCCAAAGCCAACCTTAGTAATCGGGAAACGATGTACAGATATGTTTTTCCTTCTGTTAAATATAATAAGACATGTTGAAATGGTATTAAGTGTAGAAAAAAGTAACATTGAAATACTTAATGATACAATATTTCTAGACTATGTATTCACACTCTCGTTTCGTCGTTGTGATTTCCATACGGAAAAGAGCATTTACGTATGAGCTCAGTTATATTTCAGAAGCAGCTTCCGAAAAGCGGTCATATTAGCTCAGTGGTACACCACCGAGCGCTTAAATCGTGAGTTCGATACCCGTTCAGGTGAAATTCTTTTATGATATTCTACTTTCCTCAATGCATGAAAATTATGTAAAATAGTTACATTAAAATTCATCAGTTGTATATATCAGTTGAATATATATATTCATATCATCAGTTGTATATATCAGTTGAATATATATATTCATATCATTTCACGACATAAGTAATTCTTATCTTTAAAATATAACATCTGAGGTATTCACAGAACGTCGGTGTGTTATGTGTGAATATTGAATACAAATTTAAAAAATCGTGTAATAGCAATAAATAAGTTATGTAATGTATTTATTTGCAGCTACTTTCATCGCAGATAACTTCTCAATATTCGCATTACAGCATTTAGGTAGAGCATATCGAAAATCGGATCGTGGTCCAAGACAAAAAACTAGCTAGCCCCAAACTGCCACGCAAGAAATTCGCGAATCGCAAAAGTAAAGTGAAGAGATTGAGAGCGGCAATTCCTTAATCGCTCTCTCTCAACTATCTCTTATCTGCATTTATACACATAAAAGTGTATGTATGTATGTTCCAACATAACTCATGTATGCCTAGAGCAGGGTTTCTCAACCTGGGAGTCGCGGCCCCTAGGGGATCGCGAAGATAGGCAGAAGAGATAAATATAGTTAGAATCTAATACCAGAAATTATTTTTAAATATTATTTTTAATTTCGTTCTGATAAGCATACTTTTATTTTTTATACACACTGTAAAGAACAATAAAAAATAAGTCTACTGAACATTTTCAAAGGGTGTAGAATTCGTGTTACTATTCGGTTCAAAGTCTCTTGTCGTCGCGAATTCTGTCGAGAAATTTGAAGCTTAAAATATACAAAACGATAATCATGCCTGTTGTTCTGTATGGTTGCGAAACATGGTCGCTTACTCTGAGGGAAGAACATAGACTGAAAGTATTTGGGAACAAGATCCTTAGACGAATATTCGGACCCAAGAGGAACGGGAATGGGGAATGGCGGAAACTTCATAACGAGGAACTACATAATTTATACGGTTTACCCAACATTGTTAGGGTCGTCAAGTCTAGAAGGCTTAGGTGGGCAGGTCATGTAGCTAGAATGGAAGAAAGTAGAAACGCTTTCAAAATCTTGACTGGAAGACCAATCGGAAAACGACCATTAGGAAGACCTAGGCGCAGATGGGAGGACAATATTAAGATGGATCTCGCTGAGATAAGAATACAAAGTAGAAACTGGATCCAATTGGCTAAGGATAGAAGTCAGTGTAGAGCTTTTGTGAACGCGGCATTGAACCTCCGGGTTCCATAGGCCATAGAGTTAGTTAGTTAGTAGAGTTGTTTAAAAATGAATTTAAATCAAAGAGGTATGATATAAAACTAATGAGAACTGTATATAGAAATACTAGAAAAATACACATGCAACAAAACCTGCACATTGAAATACAATTAAAATTAAAACCTAATGAGATACCTAAGCGTGGTGTAATTTCACTAGTGCAGCAATATCCGGTTCAATCTTCATGACGAACATTATCAAACCATTTTCAACTGATAAGCGATTTCTTATCTTTGTTTTAATGTTTACCCTAAAAAAAACACACTTTCGCACAAGTACGATATAGCAAATGGAATTATTACTTTTAAAGCAGCAATCCCCAGACCAGGATATTCTTCTCTCCTCATCAGGCAGAACTTGTCCAAATCTTCGTTACAAAAAACCAGTTGCAAAGACTTGTCGCATGATCATTCTATTATTTGGTCAAGAAGTTGTGGGCTTAGATCGGATACGTTAATGGCCTCTTCAATGAAGGAGTTTAACATCCATCTTGAACCAGCACCTTCGTCATTGGGAATATAGATATTACAGTTACTGTATCCACTGTCAGTGCCGGGCGCCGAAAAAAGGGGCCACACATTTCGGAGGAAGTGTGTTACTCATGTTAGGAAAGTACATGTGCACATGTGTAAAATAGAAGGAAAAAGGTAATAAAATGTGCTCAAAATTAAGGAAAGGTAGGGTTTATTTTGAAAATGTTATTGAGCTTCGTGCCAACCATGGTGGCGCTTGGTAGCTAGTCTGTCGACGTCACTCATATATACGGTGACATCGTACTATACCGTACTCTCGCCCCGGGCACTGATTTTCCATGGCACTGTTCACTATAAACAAAAAAATGGATTCTACTATTATAGATATAGGTATGTTAAAAATCTCACACAAGCTTATTATAAAACAAATTATAAAAGGGTCGCTGGCAAGAGCGTGTGATAAAAGGGGATCGTGATAGGAATTAGATTGAGAACCACTGGTCTAGAGTAATTTTAACCATATTTCTTATAGTTTCAAAAAGATTGCTGTCGGGTTACCTATGGTGAATGGGAGGGGGATACATATAAAAGATTGCTAGAAAATGATCGATATTAGATTCATAGTTTTCGGGGTCGCTTAGATAAATAGTTAGACTTTCAATTTCGCTTAACTCCGATTAAGCTCTCATTAGTAGGGATGGGCACGAACGACTTTTCAATGAAATTCGACTCGACTCGAAACAGACATCTTTAGGTCTACTATTGGACTCGGCGCGAAAAATATCTTCCAACTCGACTCGGATTAGAGTCAAGTCGAACCAAAACGAGCCAAATCCTGTGTGTAGTCCTACCTAGACAATACATAGACAATAATTATTCTATCATCAATTATAATACTATTACTACAAATAATAATAATAATAATAATAATAATAATAATAATAATAATAATAATAATAATAATAATTATTATTATTATTATTATTATTATTATTATTATTATTATTATTATTATTATTATTATTATTATTATTATTATTATTATTATTATTATTATTATGACAATACCGTGTACAAACATGAACAATAGATGGTTAGTAAAGGAATACTAAAAGCTAGTTGACTGCCGACGTCGGTAGTCATGAACTCTACAAGGCAAAGACATCGTTCATTACTCTAAGCTGTAAGCGTCGGTGGACTACAGACGGTCAACTATTGACCTCTCGCCAGAAATTGGTGGCCCCGCAGCGACGATCCGTGGTGGCCCAAGTTCCATTTTGAAAACTTTACCACCAGCAGCAGAGACGCGATGAAACGCCAACGAACCACAAAATTACTCTCCCAAAATATGTCAAAATGCCTATATGTGTGATTTGTTTATATTTAGGTGAATCAAAAAAACACAAAACAAATACCCGGGGTGGACGCAAACTATCAATATTACGATTACTAGGCACGTGTTCTCCTGACTTCCCCACGGAAACGATCATAAAAAGCTTGGTTGTTGAAGGATAAATCATTGACGTCTTAATTTAGCCAATCAGACAAACCCCTACATCTCGAGTTCTAGAAGGTGATACCGTGAACCGTTTCAGATTTATTGCTTCCTGGTGGAGTACTATCCATGAGCAAAATTTGAGCATAATAGCCAACATGCATCTTCGGTGCCTCTAATCTTTAGTACAATTTTAACCAGAGATGGTGTGGGTCAATGAAAATTTGATCCACGACCCACCATGACCCACTATCACCCACCACCCAAATGCCCCATTGGCCCACTCTGACCCATCAACCATCGTGATCCACTCTGACCCACCACCAACTATGAACCACTCTGAACCATTGCGACCAACTCCGACCCACCAAAACCCATCGACATCAACTCTGACCGATGGCCCACGTCCTCCTCTCCATTGACTAAAGAGGTTACACTTGTAATAAAACAAGACTGTGAAATTATCACTTACCGGAGTTTGAATTTCTACCGTCAATGTCTCAAGCACCTCTCTGTTACAATACTGGTGGGTCTGACCTTTACGATATATAATGGCAAAGTGTTTCTCATCTTCCAAATTAAAATGAATTTAAATTTATCATATATAATTATTTCTTTGTTGCCTTACAGACACATTTCAGTAGAAAATAGGGTGAAATTTGAAAGTTTCAAATCAAGGAAAAGTAGACCAACGTAAAAAAAAAAAAAAAAAAAAAAAAAAAGAGAGAGAGAGAGAGAGAGAGAGAAACTAATTTTCTATATAATTAAGCATGCCGTACTAATTGAAAATGCACTTGTAATTAAGTTTAGAATACAAATTTTATGGCCATTTTTCTCTAACTTTATGGCTTGATTGCCTTATGCTCGGAACGCTCCATATATTAAACACCAGCTTCAGCAATTATAAATAGAAAGCAGTGGGTATAAAATTCAAAAAGAACTTTAGTTTGCACTACTTAATTTGTTTCTCAACTAATATCAATCGTTTTCGATTATTTTTACAAATCAACCCACTATCAATTTCCAATATATAGAAAATGCACCCCCGTCCCCCCGCTCATAAAAGATAATTTTAAAAAATGCCAGGACATATTCTCTTTATTTTTAATAAAGAGTTATATGCTGAATTTCAGCTCTCAGTTGAACGGCTTGTAAGATACTAAATTTTTCGCAAAAATTCGGACTTCTACTCCCCCTAAGGATATGTATTATAATGAAAGTGACACGCGTATGGTAACTTCCCAGTTGGGAATGGAGCCTGATTATATACCAAACGTCAATTCATTTGACTTTGCAGTTTGACCGTGATGATTACGCAGACATAGTTACTTTCAATTTTTTATGATACATATCCTTATTTCATATGTTACAGATGATTCAAAAATATTTTTTCAAGCAGTTAGCTCCTCTAGAATCTCACAGGCTGCATCCCAAAATCCAACTCCTACTATCCTATGACAATCCAAAAGTGACTGAACTTTTTTTATTAGGAACAAATGACAAAAGAAAAATGGAGATCTTGAAAGTAAAATGTAGAAAAGCTCGGTGCCCCCAATAACTACATATTTCTCCACCCCTTCATCCCGAACTTAAAAATAAAACTTAATTCGAATATGGTTAATTAGTGAATTTATTACAGTTAAATTCCACTCACTACATGCTACAGCTACAACTATGTAACAAAAAATAACAACTGTGAAATATGTTCTGAATTACTATTAGATTTCTTACGCTATTATTAAACATATTAGAATAGTAAAAGAGGATTGTTCGTGAAATAGTATATTTGCTCTCGATTTATAACTTTTTCATACGGAAAAAATTAAAATATTATTCAAGTTTTAAACTTTGCACTCTGCAAATATGTTGCCCTCTAGGCAATGGGACTAATGTGAAATGTGGACTAATGTGGACTAATGGGAAATGCTGCACTGTTAGCGGCCCTGAAAACTTACGATTCGATTCTAATATCGAATGATTTCGATATCTTTATGTCGCTACGTAACCACCCTGGGTGCTAATGGAAGCTTAATTGGACTTGAATTGAAAGTAGAACTATTCACCTAAGCGACCACGAAACAATAGATTCGATACTAATATCGACCCGTTTCTAGCATTTTTGATATGTATCCCGACAGTACTCTTTTTCCAGACTGTAAGAAATATAGTTAAAATTGCTCTAGATATATCAGAATTATGTTGAAATACACACATAAATCCACTTTTATATTGTGTATAAATAGAGAGTGAGCGAGCGAGCGAGCGAGAGAGGGCGACTCAAGGCATCACCACCTCCACATTGCAAAAGCATATATCAGGAATTGAATTGAAAAACTATGTAAAGACTTTCTGCTGTGGCATGCTTCATAAGGACAATTCCAGTCTGCTCACGTGACCTTTGGGGTTCATGAATTTTTTTTGCGAGCGTTCCGACTTTGGATTCTCTGTTTATACCTTCTGTTTATGCATCGAATAACTTTTCAAGAACATAAATGACATTCTGTATTATGAATGTTGAGAATTACCCTCTATATGACAAATAGCTGCAAATAAATACACTACATGATTTATTTATTGCTATTGAACGAGTTTCTTAACTTGTATTTACATCCTCATATATAATACCGATCTACTGTGAAAATTATCTCAGATGTTATATTTTAAACAATAATTACTATGTTCTGCAATGATTATGTTATATATACACAACTTATGTATTCTAATGTAATTATTTTATATAATTTTTCATGTATTGCGGAAAATATAATTTTAAAAAAAGGATTAGCCTAGACGGGATTCGAACCCTCAACCTTACGATTTGAAATCCGACAGCTTACCGATGAGCTAACACAACCTTCTAGCGATGTATAACGGATCTCAAGATAATTATGACATTCATATCCATTACAAACGCCGTTTCTGTTCTACTTTGACTTTTATTTTAGTACTCAGGCGATAATTATGTTCTATTTCTTAACTTTGAGCATTCTTTTACATATGGAAAGATTTTTTAACGTATTTAAATGTTCCATTACGTATGGAGAGCTAAATGACAAACAAGCATGTGCTGACATTGAAAAAAAAGGTTTCGAAATATTGTATCATTAAGTATTTCAATCAATGTTGCTTTTTTAAACACTTGGTAACAAGTCTTATTATATTTAAAAGAAGAAAAACACATCTGCAAACTTTTTCCCGATTGCAAAGGCTGGCTTGGAGGTTCGAACCTGGCTTACTTTTTCCCGAAGATACCCGAAGCTGGACTTTGAAAATTATTGCCTCAAAACACCAGTAAAGAATGCGCTCAACCTTTTTGAGACAAGGTGTACATGATTGCCAGAATAGAAGTAGTAATAGAGTTCTTTCTTATAAATTGTGTTTTTGCTTTCCAAAGTTAAATGGAAGAAATAATACCGGTTCAATTGAAGTATGTGTTGGTAACAGGTGTGTGCTGTAAAGGGAAGTGAATTCTTCAAGGAATAGTTTTCTAGAACTTGACACCTAATGGCGAAGCCATGACCGGGGGTCTGGGGGCGGAGCCCCCAGCGAGCTTTAGCGAGTTACACCTCTAAAATCGGAATAGTAATCGTTTTATATATGTGTTTTTTTAGGATGATTAAGAAAATGATGTCTTGTTATTTGATAATAATAAATATGAGAAAGACACGATTCTAATACGCTGTTGTACTACAATACAGAGAGTGGTGTTATTTAAGATGCTATAAACAAATTTTTAAAAGCCTCTAATAATATTCATATTCTAAATTGCCTAGTAAATATTCGTCTTCATTAAAAATATAAGAGTAAAGATACAGGAAGACTTTATGTAATTGTCCAGTATAAATAAACATTTCAACAAGTCCTGCTCCCCAATAATTACTTTTGTACCAAAGGACAGCATTATAATACAGTGTACTACGTTACTGTGCAAAAACTGGTGTTCAATCAAATGTTGTGAACTAATGTTTAAAAATCCTTAACATAATTCATATTTGTAAATTACCAACATATTTAGTCTTCATTAGAAATACAAGACGAGAGATACAGGTAGACTGCAGGAGATTGTCCAGTAAATATGAAATATTGAAAAAGTCTTACTGCAGGTAATATGTACTACTATGCCGAAAAATTCCATTATAACTGCCTCTTCTATATTACAGTGCAAAAGTAGTGTTCTCTGAAATGTTACCAACAAATGTTCAAAAAGCCTCCAATAATATTCATAGTTGTAAATCACCTACAAATTGTAATCTTCATTGAAAATACGAGAATAAATATACAGGGATACTTGAAGAATTTGTGCAGTATATATGACACTTTTCAAGAAGTCTTGCTGACGTAATATGTATTACTATGCCCAAGGTTTCCATTATAATCCACTGTACTACATTATAGTACAAAAGTAGTGTTCACTCAAATGCTATGAAAAAAAATTAAACCATCTCCAACAATATTCATATTTGTAAATTATCTAGTAAATTGTATCTTCATTGTAAATACAAGAATAAATGTGCAGGAAGCCTGAAATATTTTCCCACCCTTATATCACAGATATGAATTACTTTTCCTGCAGGTAATATGTACAATTAACTACAACGACACTATTATAATAAATTGTACTAAATTACACTGCAAAACATAATATTAAAAAAAATGCTACAAATAAATATTTAAAAGGCTGCAAAAATCAGATTTGTAAACAGTGAGTGTTTTCGCAAAATGCAAGGTTTAATAGGTAGGCTATTGGAAGACAGTGTCTGCTGTTTATGTTTCAGAAAATAAATTCTGTTATTGTCTCTAACATGTATAGATGTGCGCAAAGTGTACATAATAAGCCATGTACATGATTGCCAGAGTAGAAGTAGTAATAGAGTTCCTTCTAATAAATTGTGTGCTTTTTTTTTCAAAGTTACATGGAAGGAATAATACCGGTTGAATTGAAGTATGTGTTGGTAACAGGTGCCTGCTGTCAAGGGAAGTGAATTCCTGAAGGAATAGTTTTCTAGAACATGACACCCCATGGCAAAGGCCTGACCGGGGGTCTGGGGGCGGAGCCCCCAGCGAGCTTTAGCGAGTTAAAGATTATATAAGCAAAAAATTGAGATCTATTGCAAGTTTCGGCTCCTTTCAACATTGAAGGAAAGGACGGCAAAGGTATTTAGATTCAAGGTAGACATGAAATTTGAAACTGAGATTTCACTCTATTTGTCATCATTTTAATGCACACTGTAAAGTTCTTAAATGCTAATTAAGTCAGGATTTTGCATCCAAACTAAGTTGCAACAGATTAATTGTTAGAAAATCCGAATTGGCAATGCGAATTTAAGATTAGTCGATACTTTAGATAACACGGAAAAAAGTTGAAGAGTGTAACCTAAGTGTGTGGCCACGTAGGTTGCGAGGCGATTTAATAAATTGCATGTCTTCTACTCGCCAGAGTCCACCTCAACCGTTTCATTTTGTTTTAAAACAAAACACTTTTATCATGAGTTACATTAGCATACAGTACATGAGTGACAATTTATATTATGATACAATATACCATGAATTTTAATAGAAAAAGTGCAGACACTCGATAATTATTACGTAGTAAGATTTCAATAGATTCAGTGCTTGATCGTGCCGTGTGTGAACTTATGAAATAATTATCGCCCTTCCCTTGACGCTCTGGTATACACTGGATAAAATGGGTTTCAATCCTACTTTATTTATACTGGATAAAGTTGAAAACTATGGTTTAGTCCCTACCTTGATCATATCCTGGTTCGGCGGCTAGGTTTCCGAGACGAGACGAGACGTCTCTTGAAATGCCTCGTCTCGTCTCATGTCTCAAAAATGTAAGCACAGTTTTTGAAAGTGTTTAAAAATTTATTAACTCGGAATAAATTATTACCTTCGAAAGTATACCAGCGTTTATTATTTCAAATGAAAACTATCCTAAAAACAAGGAATACCTAAAGTTTTTTTTAATGATTCTTACAAACAGCTTTCATTTCCATTTTCCAATCGATTCAAGTTTAAATATTTTGTGATAGTGTTCCAGATTCAAGTAAAATGTTAAACCATGCATCAAGGTCAGTGTTTCAGAAGATTTCATTCCGAGGGCTGGTGGTTATATGTATGTATAAAAATCCTTTATAGAAATACAAGTTCTCTTAATGCCAGTTTCGTCAGTAGCTAACCATTGTTTCATGAGTTTTCTCGTTCCGAACAAAGACATAAACGTGTCAGCCTTTTTCTGTCTGAGTTTGAAAGGATGCTGGTTTTACAATAAAATTTAATTTATTTCTATTGTTTTATGATGTTATTCGAACCAAAGCCATTTTTGGAATCGGAAAGCCACATAGGTTGCATTTCTTAATAATTTATTTCATACACACTACATATAGAACTACTCATAGCATTTTAATTACAAAGCACATAGTTCTTTGACATAGAGGGAAATCTTTGGTTATAGCAACATCCAGTATTACCAATGGGGATTTCCCTCATCGCCCTTGTAATTCGTACACCGTCAACAGATATAGAACATTGTTGAACATTTCTCGAACCACTTCATCACACTCCTGGCCTTGTGACATGGTGCATTTTCTTGTTGAAAAATGCCACTTCCGTTGGGAAACATGGTTGTCATGAAGGGGTGTGTGTAGTCTGCAAGCAGTGTGCGATACGCCTCGGCCGTCATTGTGCCTTGCTCGAGCTCCACTAGACACATGGATGCTCACGTGAATGTTCCCCAGAGCATTATTATTATTATTATTATTATTATTATTATTATTATTATTATTATTATTATTATTATTAAAATCAAATATCACGACATTAATTATTAGTTTTAATTAACTGAATTGAGCTGAAAATTAAATCTTGATTTCGAAAGATTAACTATTAAGTTTATCCGTTCTGTACCTTTCTAAAGTAATAAATGCTGGAATTGATTTTAAGGCTGTTTCTGAGTGAATACTTTCTTCAAAATAATATTAAAAATTATAGAAAGATTTTCGAGACATTCGAGTCGTGTCGAGATTTTTATGAACAGTCTCGACTCGACTCGTGTCTCGACTCGAGAATTAGAGTCGAGAAATACGTTTGTCTCGACACGTCTAGAATTTTACAAACTGTGTCTCGACTCTTTTTCCAGTCGAGATTTGAGACATGTCAATTCGTGCGCATCCCTAAATATTCATATTTTAAATGTGCAATACTACCTCGCGAAAAATGACACCGAAGTTAATTTACCAAAGTCTACTTTGTTCTTGTTAGATTAGTGATTGTTGTTTAGGATAGATTATGCAAAGTCAGATATGATTATGTATGTTTACAATTTCGTTTCTTTCTTTCAAAATGTATTCCTATCTATTCCCATTTATTATTAATAATTTATTTCTTACATTTATTAATAACTATCTGAAAAAAAACATTGTGGCTGTATTTGGAAGTCAACGCCTGTAGTAGTATCAGCGAGTGTTGATTTCAGCAAGTGCGAAAACTATGGATTTGACATTAATATCGGTCATTTTGGATTATTTTTACATGTGAGGGTATCCCCTCCGATACCCCGACCCGCAATCAAATGGGGTGGATTTGGAACTTAATGTAATCGGAGTTTCACCATTGATCTCAGAGACCGCCAAAACTATGAATTCGACACTAATATCGGTCATTTTCTAGTATTTTACATGTCCCTGTAAATGTCTCCTGAAACCCCCTGGTTCGATTTTTTTTTTAAAAAAAAAGAACGCTTCATCTTGATCTGGGGCCTGGACCAAGATACCCAAGATCAAAATTTGGTAACTCTCGGTCCTCTCGTCTGGTCTCCAGGCAGCACACAGATACATAAAGGGATGCGCACGAGACGAGTGGAGACAGGATTTTCCTGACCAAATTCGAGTCGAGACATCACTTTTGCAGCACACTTTCGAGACCAGACAGCCACAAATCTTGTCTCGTGCGCATCCCTAGATACATACAAACAGACAGACAGACACATAAAAAAACTTTTTATTTTATTTATATTAGATTAGGTATATTTCAAACAGTGTTTCTTCCAGAAGTGTTTTTAGGGGGCACTGCTCGCCCGGAGCTGTGAGAGTACCCTCGGAAGAGACCAAAATAATACGTATATAATATAATAATAATAAATAGAATAATATCAACAGTGTCTCCCGGGATACGAGTGGTGGTGGTGGTGTTTGAGTTTAACGTCCCGTTCAGCAGCGAGGCTATATGAGAAGTGGACCTACTGATTAACATGGAATCCAAACCACATGAGCTCCCGCCGGGAATCGAACCTGGGTGTCCCACGCCAAAGGCGCGAACGCTAACCGCTTAGCCACAGAGGAGCTCCCCGGAATACGAAATGTGCCCCAGGGAATATAGTTTCTGAAAGAAACACTGATTTCAAACACAACAGATAGAACCAACGGCGCCGACTTTCCAAAATGTATGTGGGTGCATATCAATGGCGGGGCGTGTTATATGTTTTCAGGGGAGTCTCGATATTTTTTTATTGATTTCTTTCCAGTTAAAATCTTTTATGAACGCTGTCATAAAGGGCTGTGCTGTGATAAAGTAAAATATACCGGTAATATAAGGATAAGTTGGGGCTGTTCTAGCTCAGTCGGTAACACGGCTGACTTAAACGTAAAGAAACAAGTTTAAACCCGTGATCAAGTTTAATTACTGTAATGCATATTCCTAACATATACAATCGTGATATTAAGTGTATATTTTCAACAACTTACATGATGCACAATGAGTACAAGAAGCAGTGATATTATCAATACGCTACTAAAAGAAAATACTACATTCATACAAATTAAAATGAAAAAAAATCATCATAAAAGAAAATACTTTTAATGTTATTGCAGAAAGAAATTGCTAGGATTTTGTTGTGGACATAAAGTATAAAGTGACTAACTTAGTGTATTCCTTGGTTGCCTTTGCACAAACAAACTTGAAACAAACAATTATGCTTTAGAGGTTAGAAATTTTAACTTCCATCTCGATGTTTTAATTGTTTATTTTTTGATAGTAACAAGTGAGAAATATTTATTTTATTATGTTTCTATGAACCTAAAAACCTTGCCTGCAGCGCCCAGACAAGATTATTTGTGTGAGTGCTAGAGCCAGGGAGCACCCACGTAGTCGGCTCGCATGGACAGAACAACCTCTAGCATTTCTTACACAGCACATTTGTTCTGGCATAGAACGTTGCTACTATACTAGCGAGTATAGTAGCAGCGAGGCTATATGAGACGTGGACCTACTGATTAACATGGAATCCAAGCCGGAGGCACCATTCTGTTATATCGTTGTAGTGAGTCGCGTGTTAAAATACTCCTAGTATCAGCGTTTTCATTCTTCTATTGACCTTGAAGGACAAAACAAATGCCTTTTGAGGAATACAAGTTCCCTTTAATTCATGAAGTTGATATAGAAATGACCTTCCAACCTATGCTGTGTATAAATGCTGGAAGTCTTTCTAAAACGAGCGGAACGAGCGAGCCATTTATCAAACGGCTCGACTCGAAACTCGACGTCAAAAACTGACTCGTCTCGGAACTCGATTCGAGAAAATTACCTTTGATTCGACTCGAAACTCGACTTGAATTCGAGTCGCGTTTTAGCTCAGCTCGTGCCCATCCCAAGGCATTAGAAAAAATGGCAGCTTATTATTATTCTGCTAAACTAATTATATAATAATAACAATGTTGTTATGTAAAATTAAAAATACAGAATATAGAGAAGCGTAGGATATTCAAACTGATCTGAAAGAACTCCAATATTACATACCATCAACAAACTATTTTCTAGTAGTGCAGTAGGCCTGCTCATCAGAACACAGTTTATTCATATTAACCCCTTACTGTATATCGTTAATTATGGTACCCTTGTTTTCAGGGTGCGAATTACCGGGGGGATGAGGGGGATTTCTCCCCCTTAATCACATTTTGTTCCCCCCAATATATCAACCAGCGGCGTAACGAACATTACAAGATTGGGGGGGATGAAACTTGAAATTGCCAAGTCTTGATTTAAAAAATGCCAAGTCTTGGTAAAAAAAATACCAAGTGTTTCGAAAATCTTAGTCTCACTTTTACCAACCCTGCGGAAAACTTTACAGCAACCTTATTTTCATGTTCGTCCCATTCCGTGCCCCATCTGAGATATGAATACGAACAGCCCCGGTTTCGAATAAAATTTCACACCTCAACTCAAAATTATTATCATCTCCCACGATGCACGACTGTTAATTTGACAATTTATGGCTATTTAGGTAATCTGCGCCAGTCAATCCTCACGAGAAATGCGCAGAGCTTTTTTTTTCTCTTCTGTCCTCCAATCTCCTGCTACTTCGATTTCATAATTTCGCACTCTGGTGAAAAGTGTTAAATACCGGCAAGAAAAATACTAATATAAAACCTCCCTTTTAGGCGCCCCTCCAACCGCAAGCCCGGGTCACGTGCCTCGCTTGCTACCCATCAGCTACATAAGTAACATACAATGTTTACGTAATGCTTTGGCTTATAAGTACTATAAAGAAAGGAAGAATTTTAATTTTTGTTTTACTTTCCGAAAGAAACAACTACGTACGTGATGTGATTAAAAACAAAGTAGGAAAGGCAACACAACTGTATGAAAATGAAGTGAAACACACACCGATCTATGCTTTCACCCAACAGATGTATTATTCTCCCCCCCCCCCCGAAAATGTGACTTTTGGAATCATGCACTTCGGTTCATAGCGGAAGCGACAGAATGACCTGACTCATCCATTGTAGCTTTCGTCCATCGAACAACATTTCCAGAAAGCTACTGTGCCCCCCTGGGCCGTGCTATGGAAAATCAGCACCCGGGGCAAGAGTATACGACAGCGGCCTCGTACATATGAGTGAGGGCGACCGATCGTTCGCGAAGCGCCACCATGGTTGGCGCGAAGCGTAAAAAAAATTTCAAAAATAAACCCTGCTTTTCCTTGATTTTGAACACCTTTTATTACTTTTCCTTCCATTTTATATATGTGCACATATATTTTCCTAACGTGAGTAACATTATAGGACCACTTCCTAAAGCAGAAAGAGGATTTAAGTACATACTAGTAGTAATATTCCAAGTAATTTTTCCATTCTCTCTTTTCCTTTCATTCTCTTTTTTCATTTTTCTACCCAATTTTGCGGCCCCTTTCTTCGGCGCCCGGGGCCATCGTCTCACGTTATGAAAGGAACTGATAATACCATTCCCAAAACACACTTTTGTTCAGTTCTCCCTACTCGAAAAGCCCTGTAAATAGAAAGTCTTACAGCAAAACAGAACTGAAATAAGCTATTCTTGTCCTCTATATTAATATGATCACCTTTTGTTTCAAAGCGAACGGTTTATTCACACACAAAGCATACACGGTTACACAATACAAAGCATATTCACTCTGGTATCAAAATCTACTTCCCTTTGACATTTTACTATTAGAAGAAAAACTCTTAAATTTGTCAAATTTACATACTATACATAGTAAAAAGTTTATACTAATAAACCTACCATGTTTTCTTTATGGGAATACGGGACACTTTAGATCCCCTTCCCCCCAAACTCTCCAACACAATCCAATAAACTGTACCTCTGGTTATGTATAACAGTATAATAGGCCGCGGTGGTTCAGTGGTATAGCATTCACTTCTGGTGCATGGGGTCCTTGGTTCGATCCCATCTCACTCCAAGTGAGCTTTGTAGTGGAAAAACACCGTGTGCGTGGGTTTCTCGTGGTTCTCCCGTTTCCTCCCACCTTTTTCATTCCACCATTTCATTCATTTCTCATCATCACCGTCTCCTTTAGCCTAGCCGACATTTATTTTTTCAACAATATAAGTTCCCTAAGTTGCAGCTACCTTTCTCTCGTCGTTCCCTACAATTAACTTTACGGACTGAAGATGTTTACAATCCAACTAAAAAAAAATCCTTAAAAACTTAAGATAATGTCTTATAAAAATACTTTACAGAAAAACAATATGCAAACTGATTAAATCAGTGACACAATCTACATTCAATATTCTTCGTGCGTTTAGCAGTATTTATTTGCATGGTAGTATTTAAAAAAAAATACGTTTGTCAGTTTAATCTGATGAAAAGTTTATTTTTCTCCTTGTGTCGTGTATAATTGTCAGGACCAAATTTACATATTTCTAAGCCCTGGACCACGCACAATTCTGCGCCCATAACCTCTCAGAAATATTATAATTCTTGTTACTTTATTTAATGTCTCTCTGAAGAAAAAGTCACTCATCTTTCCTGTGCTTGTACAGTCACGAACATTAATAAATGGAGGTTGGAGCCATAAGATATAATGGCTTCAGCCTCCATTTATTAATGTTTGTGACTGTACATGTAGAAACACTCAACGCCATCTTACTTTTTTTTATGTTGGAGAGTGTTCGAGTTTCCACCAGGTACAATGGAAAAGGCAGTGTTGCAAATTTCGCTCGCTATCAAGTCGGACAGGGTATTGTGATAACTTGCTCAAAACTGTTACATGCTACACTTTATTGTTCACTCACATTATCCCAGCCACTTCATTACTTTTCGAATAAGCTTATATTGATAGCAGAAATGGGATGGAATTAAAATATGGGACATTTGCCTGTCCCGACTAAATTTATTGGGACGCGGGATTCTTGGGTCCAAAATCGGGACTGTCCCGTTTTTTTTTTTTTTTTTACGGGACGTATGGCAGGCTTAATACTAACCAGTCACTGCCTTGTTCTTGTTTTATTAACATCAATTCTGCCAGTCACTACCTGTTGCCTTGTATACGCTCTTGTATCAAATGCTTTTGCGTCCAATGCTCTACTTGCCACCGAAACGCCTCTTCTGTCTGTCTTTGCATGCCAGCTCTATTCTGCTTTTGTCAGTGGTACAGTTCCTGATTTTCATTAAAGATTCTTCAAAATGTTTACGTATATCAAATGAACAAAAGTGAAGTGTAACCACTTGCAACAAGTAAAGAATCTTTAAACGAATATATCAATTTATTTCAAGATTGGAAACTACACAAAACTTATGCCAAGTCTATAGGAGAACTGATAATTTGCAGCAACTGGGTACCCAAGAAAATGTTAAACCGGATAAGTCAATTGAACAAACCGGCATTCTTCAAATTCCCAACTATGTATTTTAATTTGGCAACTTGTCAAGAGATTGGGAACTTTGGGGGAAATCCTTGCTTTTTCCCCAAAAACCATGCTTAGTATAACGCCAAATTTCACTGATTTTTGTCATTTCTTGTAAGTTTAATCTGCTAGCCGTATTTCAAAATGAGCGATGTAAACTGTTGAGTATTGGTCATTCTAATTTCCCCACTATTTTCACCGTTGCTTAGTTTAATATTATGACTACAGTTGTTACTTGCAAAGGTATCCTTACCCTTCAGTTCGTCGTCGTTCGTGAATATTGAATGTACTAATTGCGCATAACAAAGTAGGATATGGAATTATAAATGCTCTTAGTGGTTGGCCAAGAAGTAAACAAATAGCTTCCTCCATCATACTCGGGCATGTCATATCCATCCTCTACATTTGTATCGATTACCATCTTGTTTTAATTTTTGTTATATTTCATTTTAGTTTGCAAGTTTGCATAATATTTGTAATATCCAATAAATAGAACAAGTGGATTTAATAGAACATAAGTGGACTATTATTGCTTGAGCATCACTGCTTTTACAGTTTACGGAAATGAGCTTTTGACACTGTACTCAAAATCTGAGTTCGTCCTATATATTCTCTCGTGGCTATATGTTAGTGTATATACTTACGATGCGTCCGTAGTGAGCAGACACGTTAGTGAAAGTGAGTAAGAGCATAAGATTTGTTTTAGCATTTGCTAATACGACTGATTCTCCGTGTCATTCATTGTCTGTCTGTGTCTGTATAAGCACTTCAACTGGAGCGGGCCGTTTAAAGTTAACCCTTCACTTTCTATCTCTCTTTTCGCTATACAGTTTGCTGTCCACGCCAATAATCTTGTCTGGAAAACTTCAATGTAATATTTATACTTCATTTGATAGCATAGAACATAATGAATCACCTCAGCTGTATCCTAACAGTAAAGTAATTATAAGTGCTGATTTCCTGAGCTCCATCATAGACTTGACTTAGGGATGCGCACGAAACAAGATTTGAGGCTGTCTCGTCTCGAAAATGTACTGTAAAAGGAATATCTCGACTCGAAAAATGTATATTTCTCTATTGGAAAAGCTGTGTCTCGACTCGAATTTTGTCAGGAAAATTCTGTCTCGACTCGTCTCGTGCGCATCTCTAACTTGACTTGATTTTGAGTTCAATTACAATTGTAATCATCTTTTTCTTTTAACACAAGCAAAGCACTAAGTTTCGAACACGGGTCATCTGGGTGGTAGTTCTGTACGGATCCAATGAACTACGGAATAACGTAGTAGAAACTCCCTACTCTGTAAATATATATTGCTAATATTCGTAAGTTTCAAGCTTGTAAAAGAACGTAGCTGTTTTGTCTTTCTATTAAGTTTACGATATTTCTATCGTATCTTGTCTGAGTTGCAAAACGAAAGATAATACATTTATCGATTTATGGTTAGGGATTGATCCTTTAAAACGTTTAATATTATTTCGAGAGGTGATAGAAAGATACTATCCCTCGAAAAACATGAATTTTCTTTTGTGACAGATGAGAATACTACTTCAAGTTTGACTATTGAATTCATATAGTTTGGAAATCTTCGTTTCACACTGTGAAACGATACTCACTTCTTTTAGTTTGGTATTGGTACTGGTAACTCGTCTAATATATGCAACAAGTTGACACTCTTAGTCATAGATTAGAAACTTGTAGCAAAACACGTTGAAACCGTACTTGGCTAACTTCAGCTACTTCTGGTTTGAATAGGAATTGGTGGAAAATATTCTTCTGATGCTGAATTCTTGGAGGAACACTTTCTTACGACCCTGAATTGATTGTAAAAAAGCCGTATCTTGATATCTCCTATTGTTTTGATTCCTGGAAACAAGAATTGAAATAGGAAATAATAGTTAATTTGAAACACTTCCTGTTGATCGTAAAAAAGCCGTATCCTGGTATCTCCTATTGTTTTGATCTATGTAAAAAAAATTGAAATAGGAAGTAATAGTCAATTTGAACCACTTCCTCTTCCGGTACGGTGTTGACAATAATTATGGTATATTGCCTTGAGACGCTAATTCGTTTGGACAAAGGGGCCGCGGTGGCTCAGTGGTAGAGCGTTCACCTCTGGTGCTAGGGGTCCCGGGTTCGATCCAAGTAAACTTTGCGGTAAACAAACACCGTGTGCGTGGGTTTTCTCGGTGTTCTCCCGTTTCCTCCCACTTTCTTCATTCCACCATTTCATTCATTACTCATCATCACCGTCTCCTTTAGCCTAACCGGCATAAACGTGGGACGTAAAACTCAAAGATTTCATTTCATTTCTTTTTTCGTTTGGACAAAGATGTTCTCGCTATCTGTTACTGTTTTTGTTCTATGGTGAGGAACGTTCAAACAGAATATGGCTAATTTTAACAAATTCTACTTCGATCAAAGCTGCCATGGAGAAAAGGAAGCTATTCTTGAGACGATGAATCGATTGCAAAGAGCTACTTTGTAATATCTTTTAACATTTTTGCTCTACGGAAATCAGTATTGGGACCAAAAGTACTAGTAAATTTGAACAATTACCAGCTTTGGTAGAGTTATATGGATAGTAACGATATGTTTGTTCAGAGGCTGAATTGTTTGCTTTAAACTGCTTCTCGCTATCTACTACCGTTTTCGTTCTATAGCGATAAACATTGAAACCGTTATTGGAACCAGAGTTATAGTAAATTCTAACTACAGCCGAATTTATTGGAGTATTGTAGATAGTCATGATATGTCGTCTTTAGACTCTAAATCATTTGCAGAAACCACTTCTCAATATCCGTTATCATTTTGTTTATATATCGACAAACGTTCAAACCGGAAATGGCTAATTTGAACCAATTCCGGTTTGAGTAGAAGGTTAACGAAGGAAATAAAATCTATTCTTTGGACACTGAATTAATTGCAAAAGACCACATCTTGAAGCATTTACTATTTCTATTAGGCGGAAATAAGAAATTGAAACCGGAAGTAATAGTAATTTTCAACCATTTGTGGTTTCGGTAGAATATATTGGATACTCTTGATATTGGCTCTAGATGGTAACTCGTTTTCAAAAATCAGTTCTCGCTATGTTACCGTTTCATGCTATGACGATAAAAGTTGAAACTGTTGTTGAAACCGGAAGTAATAATAAATTTAAACCCTTTTCAATTTTAGTAAAGTATTGTGGATGACCATGATATGTTGCCTATACACGCGCAATCGTTTACAAAAAAGTCTTCTCCCTGTGCGTTGCCGTTAAATGTTAGAACCGCAAATTGCTAATTTGAACCACTTCTTGCTTGAATATAGAGTTAACGGATAAGATGGAACCTATTCGTTGGATGCAGAATCAATAGCAGAAAACCATTTCTCTATACCACTGTCTTTGCTCAGGTATCTGTCGACAGCAGAGCCCTGCACGGGCCGGGAGCGCCCGGTTCGGCCCGGAATATGATCGTCCCGGCCTTGCCCTGCCCGTTTCAAATAATATGAAACTGGAACGGACCCTAACCGGGCCGAACGGGCCAGGCATATTCCGTGCCGAACCGAGTCGGGCACATTCCGGGCCGAGCACAAATGCTATAGGGCCGAACCGGTCCCGGCCACTCTGAAAGACGGATCGGAAACTAATCTTGTCAGCCTTTTTTTAAAATGTCCTCCACTACCCCTGCCTTTGCCGTGATCGTACGGTCTTACTGTCAGCCTATGCTAATCGTAATGTGTTTGGGAAGCTGACTCTTTATTCAAGACTGCAAAGTACTGTAATACTACCACTATTACTACTTCTACTACTACTACTTCTACTATTACTACTAGGACCACTGCTAATACTACTACAACTGCTACGACTTCGCGTCAGAGTTGACATGTCTGGTGGTACCAAATTTACCTTCTAAATAGAGAAAAGAACGGAGTAATGCTAGTTATTATGGCCGGTCTGCATAGAATGTGAACCGATGCTTGATGTACGAGGGACAACGCTGGCTCAGTAGGAAAAACACTCACATCAGGTGCTAGAGGTAGACGGACCAATCACTGCTTGTGCTATGTGAGCTTTGTGGTGGACAAACACCATGTGCTTGGGAGTTTCCGGGGTGGTCCCGCTTCCTCCAACTGTTTTCATTCCACCAATTCATCCCATCATCATCCATACGGTCTGAGCCGTAGTTACCTAAAGAACGTATGATAAAGTCAAGTACTTGACCTATTAAGTAGAATTTGGTACGCTACCATAAGACCACGGAGGCCAAAACCGTGAATTGGCGTGTTCATAAGATCAGTACAATTTGTAGTAATGTTCAATTACCAAGGCAAATACCAAATAGTGTTACATCTTTCTGTATTGTTTATATTATGATACTACAAATATAACAAAATATAATGATCAAATAAATCACCAAGATGCCAGGATCGATTAGGTGTTCCTGGAATAGTGGCTCAGTGGTTGAACGTTCATCTCTAGTGGATGGGTCCCTGGTTCGATGCCAGCTATCGCCAAGTGAACTTTGTGGTGGACAAACACCGTGTGTGGGGGTTTCTCGGTGTTCTCCCGTTTCCTCCCACTTTATTCATTCCACCATTTCATTTATTTCTCATCATCAACGCCTCTTTTAGCCTAGCCGGCATAACTGTGGGACATAAAACTCAAAGATTTCATTTTCATTGTTTTGTTTTCGTATTACTAGTAATAGAAGTAGTGGTATTCGCTGTCGCATTAGTATAGTAATGAGTAGTAGCAGTAGTGATAGTAGTAATAGTAGTAGCAGTGGCAGCAATAGTGGAATTAACACTAGCATTCGTAATCGTAATAGTAATAGCAGTATCACTGTAGTAGTTGTAGTATTAGTATCACATACGGTGTAACAATTTTACATATCTTCTCTGTTACTCATAATGCGCTAATGAGCGTAGTATAAGACTTTTACGTCCATGAGCTGTATTATTGTATAATAAACATGGCTGGACAGAGCAAGCATAGATAACAAATAGACGGACAGAATAGAGACATAGAAAGAAAACCTTGGGTAACCTTTCACACGATTTTCCTATTCGAGAAGGACAAATAGACATTGTAATATTATGACAATACATTTCTCATTTCCCATTGCATATTGAAGGATTGACTTGACTTATCTACTTGGTTGTTCCCAGGTCGGTTACGCCCGGTCCGTTTAGAGCCCGGCTTGTTCGTACCCGGCCAGTTTAGTGTCCGGCCCCTTTGTGCCCGGCTCGAGATTCGGGCCGGGCCGGATCGGGTCGAGCCGGGCACTGAATACAGATCCATCCAGGCCGGGCCGGGCCGGTCTTTGGGCCTGGGTTTGCAGGGCTCTCGAACTTTTCCTACTTTTATGCACAGCATAGTTTGGAAGTTTAAAACCTGTCCTTGGTCCCATAAATATTATTAACACTAACATATCAATGATACTCTTGTGTATAATTCAAAAAGTTAGCCGTGAAATTTAAGCCAGATTGGAAGTAGTTGTGGAAAGGCCTCTTGCTATAACAGATTTGTGGGTGTTTAGATAAAACCAACATAATCTTTCTATTTCACAACGGGTGAGTAAAGCATAGGTCATGTCTACTGTATATCAACTTCACGGACCAAAGCGACTTGTGACTTCATGAAAAACCATTTGTTGGTTCTTCAAGGTCAATAACAACAAAATAGAGTACACGCGACCCATTACTTCGATAGAAGAGGCAAATTCAACAGACGTGTTTACGTATAAAAGACTGTTAGTAGAAGGCTTAACTGGGTGGAAGCAACATAACAACGTATGCGAAAGAACGCTGCTTGTTCTATCTGTTGTGTGTATGAAGCACGAGTTTGCTTGTGTGTCTGTCTGTGTGCGTCCTGGGAATCAGACGAGTTGACATAAGGTTACTAAATTTTGATCACGGATACTTTTGTCCAGGCCCCAGACTAGGACGAAGCGTTTTTTTTTTTAAAATTCGAACCAGGGCTCTCAGGGGAGGGGTGCAATTACCGGGACATGTAATGATATTAGAAAATGACTGATATTTGTGTCAAATTCCTAGTTTTCACGGTCGCTGAAATGAATGGTGATTCTTTCAAAGGCGTTAGCCTCTAAATACAGCTGGAGCCGCGGTGGCTCAGCGATAGAGAGTTCACCTCTGGTGCTTGGGGTCCCGGGTTCGATCCCAGCCTCCTCGAAATTAACTTTGTGGTGGACAAACAGTCTGTGTCATAGCTCACTGACTCACTGACAATGACTGACTTAACACGTTTGATAACAGCGCGTGTAATAGTTGATTTATATACGCAGTTGATACAGCGTGTATACCTGTAGATAAGTGGGTAGCGTGTGTAACAGTTGTTCTAAAAATTCTGTGTTCGAGTCGCACCCTAGACTGAATTACATTTTCTTTCAAGGAATTAAACACTATAAATGATGTTCGCGTTCGATGCTGAAAGAGATTTATCCTATGAAGGAAGAAAAACTAAGACAGGTACAGGGGGCAGGGGGAAAGACGCAGACTGCACGTTAAAATTTAATTTATTCCCATGTCTTTTGCTCTTTTCTTTCTCTCTTTCCTTTTTTCCCCAATTTGTTTAGCTTTCAATACTTTTTCGGTCTCTGCATGATGCGTATTATTATTTTCGTTTTCTTTGCATTAATTTCTCTCTCTTTGAACTTAACTTGAATGGAATGTCTGCAGATTTATCTCGTGGTTGTTTCTCTAAGTGATGCTCTCAGATAGCAACACTTTTCCCTCCAAATGGAGGAATATGCAAGGCTACTGTACCATACGCGCACAACCCCTATGGGACTATGGTAGTGAGCTGCGCAGTTTGAGCAATACGCACGGATAAACCACGCTTACATTTATATTTATTAAAATCTCATATTAGGACTTACTCCGCAATACAAACTTTTAACAAATGCGTCTTTTAAAATTCTGTTCTTCTTCTTCTTCTTCTTCTTATTATTATTATTATTATTATTATTATTATTATTATTATTATTATTATTATTATTATTATTATAGCAATAGCTATATGAAGCAATTATCTCGGGCAACTTGGTCGCGCCGCGGTGGCTCAGTGGTAGAGCGTTCACCGCTTGTGCTTGGGGTCCCGGATTTGATCCCAGCCCCCGCCAAGTGAACTTTGTGGTGGACAAACACCGTGTGCGTGGGTTTTCTCGGGGTTCTCCCGTTTCCTCCCACTTTCTTCATTCCACCATTTCATTAATTACTCATCACCGCCTTCTTTAGCCTAACCGGCATAACCGCGGGACGTAAAACTCAAAGATTTCATTTCGGCCAACTTGGTTTATACACACCATTCATCAACGGGTAGTTGTAGAAATGAGTCTTTTACAACAGGAGTTGTTAGCTCAATCGGGAGTTGACTTCGTTACAGACGGTTGAACGGAGCGGACGTGTGGAAGTACAGCTCCGAATACCTGTGTTACTAAGTTTGTTTAAGCAAGTGAATTTGTTTTTCTTACATTTAGTGTGTGCACTCTAATTCAGTGATTTTTGTTTTGTGTTTGAGAAGTACTGTAATCAAGTTCGATACCAGCAATGCAAGAACATAGGAAAAACTCAGTCAAATTTGTTTTTGACAAAACCACGCGCAGTAAACGACCTTCGCCAGCCGATTTATATACCTGGTTATGTATACATTTCGAGAATATATTCCAGGATCTTCAAGCTTTACAATTGCACAATGAGGACTACAGCATGTACATTCAATTCAAAACTAGTGCCTTACATAAACAATTTCTCGACCACGCACCGGAAAAACTGTCTTTTACCCATTTCGATCAGACCACCAGTGATGTTTACATTCTGGATGCACAAGTACATGTTACCCGTGTAAAGATCATGGACCTCCCTTTCGATTATCCCGATGAGAAAGTGTCTCAAGTGTTAAGTGACTATGGTGACATACTCAAAATCGAGCATGAAGTATGGAATACTATTTTTCCTACACGTATCTATAATGGCAATCGAGTGTTTTCTATGACCTTGAAAAAACACATTCCTACCAGACTCATTATTGATACTGTGAAATGCTCTGTATCTTACGGAGGTCAACTTCAAACTTGCCATTTTTGTGGTTCCTTGCAACATCTTATCTCTTTCTGCCCAAAGCGCCGGCGTCCAGCTCGTCTAATGAACCCAGACATCGAACCAGCAGTGATGACGGATCTTCGAAAAGTGTCCACGTTACATGAAACAAATTCGGGACCTGCCCGAAATCCCATTTCCCTAGTTCCCAGTGTGGATGATACGCGGGACTCCGTCCCAGAACCTCCCGCTCTTACGGCCACAGAATTTCCACCGCTAATGTTGACATCGCAAACTATGGCTAGTGTACTAACACCTCGAACCATACTCAAGGAAGTTAACGACGAAAAGAACCAGAATATGCAAAATACCAACAACGACGATCGTATCCACGACCTTCGTGATAGAAGCCTATCTCCTACTCCTAACGTGCTTCCAGAACAGACGACCGTGGCACTAACGGATGAGCATGACGTTAACACGGATATGTCGGCTCGTTCTCTCTCCCCTCCACCTTCTAGTGACGCGAGTAGTGCCGTACATAGTGTTTCTCCAATATTATCCGTAAAACATGTTAAAAAACGAAAAACAAAAGAACGTGAGTTTCAAGGTGACCTTCAGGATGTTAACTGTGAGTCTATGGTGTACGGAAGTTGTGTCTAGATAAGCGCTCTACACAACAAGAAGGAATCCAAGGTGTTTGTGATAACGTGCTTCTGTTTCTTGTCACACTGTGGCAGTGTTTTTATTCTTATTATTATTGGGGTTAGTGTTATGATTGTTCCATGGTCCACAGCCTGTACTCCCGAGCAATATTTCTTGCCTTGTTCACACACATAAACAGGTGAGTTACGATTGTGTTCTGTTTACTATTAATCGCCTCCAGTTACGGCGGTTGGACGTTTTGGTGCTATGTCTATACAAGGGTTACTGCTTTGGATAGGCGTTTTAAAACATGTTTTTGTTTATATCTTATGTGTTCATAAGATGATAGCCAGTGTTAACGGACGTTCATATATGACTTTGAACATTAATTCTCTTAGTAGCATGGCCAATAAACAGGTTTTAGCCCAGTTTTTACTCGAGCAAGATTGTGACATATATTGCCTTCAAGAACTGACCTTTAGTGATCTATCATTTGTTTACAATTATACAGCAATAACGAATGTGGCTCCCAACGTGTTAGGTACAGCAATTTTATTAAAACGAGGACTAGTAGCTTCACACATACAACTCTCCTCGTCTTGTAGAGCAATTAGTTGTGTCGTAGATAAGTTGTGTATCCTCTGTGTTTACGGGCCTTCTGGAACAGCTCAAAGTGTGGCCCGCGAGCGCTTTTATGCGGAAGAGGTTGTATCACTGTTACCCACCACACGTTACCCACTCCTTCTTCTCGGGGACACAAACTGTATTATGTCCCCCCAGGACACAACTGGTATTTTTAATCCATGTTTAGCTTTCCAAAAGTTCGTCACTCAACTAGGTCTCGCTGATATTTGGTTACATACTCATCATAATCACCAAGCCACATATAAGTCGGCGCGAGTTCAGTCTCGCTTAGATATGTGTTTTATTTCAAAAGAATATCTTTCTAGCGTGTTTGACATTCAAAATTTACCTTTGAGCTTTTCGGATCACTCATCATTAAAGCTCATATTGCGATTTCCTCAGAACATTCCCCGGTTGTATGGTCGTCCTTTTTGGAAATTAAATAGTCAGCTCTTAACTGATGACGTAATACAACAACTCTTTGCTGATAGATGGGAACAGTGGACACGTACCCAGACAGTTTATCCGAATATAAATATGTGGTGGTGTCATTTTGTCAAACCCCAAATTCGTTTGTTTTTTCAAGGAATGGGCAAACAAAAACGTCAGAGCTATAGAGAAACTTTTGAATTCTTATACGCCACTTTATGCGATCTCTGGAAACAACCAAGCAGTATTTCAAATATGGCCGCCATCATGCGAGTGAAACATCACTTAAAACAGCTACAGTTGGAACATTCTCTCAGTGTCTGCGTTCACGAAGGGACACCAGGCAGAATGGTTGCGGAACCTATCTCCTTATACCATTACATACATAGGTTACGACGCCAAAATTTACAATGTATCACAGAGGTGACGTCCACGACTGGCACAACCTTTACGACAGCTGATGGACTCTATGCCCATTTTCAGGAATTTTATACCCAACTGTACTCACTTCAGCAATGCGATACCTCGTTGTCAGATCCCTTTGTTGCCAGCATTCCACACAGCCTTTCCGATGAAGAACGACACCAACTTATCACACCTGTCACGGTTCAAGAAATACAGGACGTTCTCCGCACGGTCAAGCGACGCACGGCGCCTGGAAGAGATGGATTGATCTACCAGCTTTATGTGTCATTTTTTCCTTTACTAGGTCCGACCCTATGCAATATATATAACTTTTTGTTGCAAGGTGGTCCAATGTATCAGCACGAAGGAATCATTATTTTAATACCCAAAGGAGGAAACCAAACTGGAGTTGCTGACTATCGACCCATCACTCTGCTCAATACAGACTATAAAATCTTCACTGCTATCATGACTCAACGTATCAAGAAGATTGTCCAACCTTACATCAGTTCAGCTCAAACGGCGCTTCATTCTGAACGGAACATCCATACAGCTCTTGCAACCATTCGAGATATTCTAGCCTATTTCAAATTTAAACGACTCCCAGTAGGTTTATTAGCTTGCGATTTCCACAAAGCTTTCGACACCGTGTCACACGACTATTTATACAGGGTCTTGCAAGGATACAACTTTCCTGCCCAAATTATATCTGTAATACGTCACCTATACGCAGGAGCGACCTCGCAGCTACAAATAAATGGGCATCTTCTTCCACCGTTTGAACTCCTTCGAGGAGTTCGTCAAGGATGTTCGCTTTCAGGTCTTCTGTTTTGTCTTGCCCTTGAGCCTTTACTCCATCGATTGTCGACGCTTAATGCGGGCGACACTCATCCCTTTCGGCAATTAACAGCCATTGCCTTCATGGATGATCTAACTATTTCTTGCTCAACCTCTCAACAACTCATGTGTGCGTCACAGCAAGTGGAGCTGTTCTCGCGCGCAAGCGGCCTTCATCTCAATATGCGGAAAACAACCATCCTTTCTGTAAACAACTTTCATACTTTGTTACCAGAACATTTGTTACAAGCATTTGATCACACAACTAATAAGACTATTTTAGGTGTTCCTTTCACAGCTGACCTGACTCCTTCCTATGATCACGTATGGAGCCCATTAATTCGAACTTTGCGTATGCATCTGGCAGACACTCGCCTGCGCTCTCTCACGCTTGCTCAGAAAATTCAATATTTAAATGTGTATGTCAGCTCAAAGTTATGGTTCACTGCCCGACTTTTTCCATTGCCAGAAAAATATGCGCGCCAAATTGATTCACTCTATGGATGGTTCATTTGGAAAACTTACATGTTTCGTGTGAAAAGGCAGGTGCTCTATCTTCAACGTAATCAAGGAGGTTTTGATCTTTTTAGTGTCCGACACAAATGCCTAGCATTATATATGGCCACAGCCAAGATGCATATGGACAATGAACTATTGGCACCACAGACAGCGCAGTGGCTTCATTGTTGGGTGCCTCATCTCTGGCCTAACAACAATCCCGCATATGTTCCCTTTCCAAATGTGTGTCCTTCGTATATTTTACAGTTAGCACTCGCATGGTCCACAGTGCCTTTTGAGGATATGCCGGAACATTGGACCCCAAAACTCCTCTATACTGTGTTACTTGCGCCGACTATTCAAAGTGTCATACCCCTATGCCAGCAACGAACACCAGAGCGTAATTGGATGACTATTTGGAAAACAATTCATGCACCATACCTCATGGGACGAGCCACGGACGTTTGGTATGGCATTGTGAATAATCTCGTAGTTACCAACGTACGACTTGCTAAAATAGGCCGCAGTACATCCGAACTTTGTGACTTGTGTTCGCACATAGATACTCTGGAGCATCGCTATACTTCTTGTGTTGACACTCAACCTGTGTGGCAGAGGCTATGTGGCTTTCTCGGACTAATTTGCCGCTGTCCAGCGTCCGCCTTTACATCTACTATTCTCTTCTTCCCTGACTTTCAGTGGTATCCTCCTATGAAACGACGGGCAGTAGTTTGGTTAATTAGTACTACTATTCTTTTTATAGACCAATACAGACCTTATTGTGATCCTCGCCTATATGTAGAGTATCTCAACAGGGTAAGAAAAAAGACTTTCACTCAATCTCAAGAACAACAACTCTTCGCTCGCTTTTTACAGGTAATATTTGACAATTGATTTTTTCTTTGTTATTGTACCATTGAATTTCTTTGTAAATTACCATTGTTCAGTGACAATATCACGTCTACCAAGCATCAATGTGATATGCTAAATAGCTTGGTCATGTAACATGTTTTCCGGAAATAAAAAAAAAAAAATCGGTAGAGCGCTGACTCATGGATTCAAGGGTTGTGAGTTCGAAACCAGTCCGAGTCAAAAGATTTTTTCTGATTTAATCCTTCAGATGGAAACCTTTCTCTATTCACTTTTATCTTGTAATTCTGGATAGAGATGTTTAGATGCGAAAAAAGATACTAGAATATAAGAAAAGAAAGATAAATTACGTGATATCTTTTGCAGTTTTTGACTATATTTTCACCTATCTAGGACGTTTATGAAAGTTCAGACTTCTATATCTCCTTTTCGCTCTCTTACGTGTCCTTTAACTACGTAATTCCTACACTTAACTCATAAATCACATATACATATATTGCAGATGTATCTCTTTCTCTTCTCTCTACATCATGTCTGGAGATAAATGTTTTGACAACACGTTACAGACACGATTTACAAAAAACAATACGATCTACGATATCAGTGATACATGTTGTGGTGTTTAACTTAACATATAAAACAATAAATAGAAAAGCTGAGAATACAAATCTTTACAGAGATGACAGTGCACTGATGCTTCAAATCTGTGTATTTACTCCTTATACCTATGTTAATTCCCTAGTCAAAATTAATCACAAATTCTTATACAACTATCCCTTCCTTTGAGTACCGCGCGGTCACATACCCGTTACGGCGATGTAACGGTACTTTTGGTGACGAGAATAAAAATACGCATACGCCAGAAGTCCCTTAAAATGGAAAATTGCAACGAAACTTCGTATTGGAACTATTTGCAAAACAGTAAGTGAATCGTGTTTTAATTTTTGCGAAAAAATAGTGTTGGGGCCTAGGCCCCATCCGAAAAAAGAATTAATAATACCGTAATAGCGAAGGAATGAGTGGACCGAAGGAAATGATTTTGTGTAGATATTATATAGAACCTATGTAAAATAAGCCCTTTCGTCTTTCTGAAGCAACCCTATCAGTTTTGCTTCAAATTTGGCAGACAAGAGCAAACTGGAAATAAATTGACACGTTTTTTTGTTTATGCGCATAAACATTCTAAGGGTTAAACGTGCCTCCTGAAATACTATAAAATACACTATAGTGTTTGTGCGTGTAGTTGATCTGCCAAATTTGAAGAAATCGGATGAAGACACGACAATTGTGAAACACGAAAGGCAATATTTTACATATCCAATATCTACATACGACTTAATTCGCTTCGGTTTACTCCTCGCCACTCAACGCCTCGGTCCACTCAAAAGTTTTTGTCTTTTTTTAGGAAAATACCAAATACGTATTCCCTCATCTTACCTCTACAATATTTGCGCACATTTCATTCACTTCGGTTCACTTCTTTTTCACACATCTGACATACAGTTACTAGCACTTTTGATTTTTCGTGATCAAAGGTTTGGAGGGGTCGGTGCCTCACCCAACCGTTTTCTCCAGGAAAACATCAAACCGGTATCCTCATTTTACGTCTGCAGTATCTGTGGACAAGTTCATCCACTTGGGTGAATTTCTTCTTGCCTTTCGGGCGTCAAAATTTAAAATATTGGGTGGGGCCTTTGAAACCTAAAACCGTTCTCATGCAGAACATAAAAAACCCGTATTTGTTTATTCCTTTTTGTATTGTCCATACGCAAAGTTATGTTGCAATTCTTCATGTCCTTTACACACATCTGACAACTGTTACTAGCACTTTTGATATTTCGTGATCAAATGTTTGGAGGGATCCGTGCCCACCCAACCTTTTTTCCAGGAAAATACGAAACCCGTATTCCCTCATTTGATGTTATACAATATCTGTGCAGAATTTCATTCAATTCGGTTCACTTTAATTTGCCTTTCGAGCGTCAAATTTCAGAATTTTGGGTGGGAGCTTTTGACACCTAAACCGTTTTTCTGTAGAAAATAAAAAAACCAGTATCCGTTTCCTTTTTGCGTATTGTCCATACACAAAGTTATGTTGCAATTCTTCATGTGCTTTACACACATCTGACATAATGCTACTAGCACCTTTGATATTCGTTGATCAAAGCTTTGGAGGGGTCCGGGGCCCACGCAACCCTTTTTTCCAGGAAAATACGAAATCCGTATTCCCTCATTTTATATCTACAATATCTGCCCTGAATTTTATTAACTTCGGTTTACTTCATTTGGCTTTCCGGCGTCAATTTTCAAAATTTTGAGTAGGAGATTTTGCCCCTAAACAGTTTTTTCAGCAGAAAATAAAAAAAATGTTAGTTAATATTTTGCGTATTGTCCATACACAAAGTATCGTTGCAATTATTCATGTCCTTTACACACATGTGACATACTGTTACCAGCACTTTTGATTTTTCGTAATCAAAGGTTTTGGGGGGTCGGTGAACCGTTTTTCCATTAAAATACGAAACCCGCATTCCCTCATTTTATGTCTACAGTATCTGTGCACAATTTCATTCACTTCGGTTCATTTCTTTTTGCCTTTTGGTCACCAATTTTCAATATTTTGGGAGTGGGATTTTCCCCCCTAAAAACAGTTTATTTGCAGAACATAAAAAAACAGTATTCGTTTATTTTTTGGCGTATTGTCCATACACAAAGCTATGTTGCAATTCTTCATGTCCTTTTCACACATGACATAATGTTACTAGCACTTTTGATATTCCTTGATCAAAGGTTTGGAGGGGTTCGTGCCCCACCAAACCCTTTTTTCAGGAAAATACGAAACCCGTATCCTCATTTTATGTCTACAATATCTGTGCACAATTTCATTACTTCGGTTCACTTCTGGCCTTTCGATCGTCAACTTTCAAAACTTTGGGTTGGGGCTTTTGCCCCTAAAACCGTGCTTCCGCAGAACATAAAAAAACCCATTTTCTTTTCTTTTTTGCGTATTGTCCATACACAAGATCATGTTGCAATCTTTATGTCCTGTACACGTATCTGATATACTGTTACTAGCACTTTTGATATTTCGTGATCAAAGTTTTGGACGGGTCTTTTCCCCACCCAACCGGTTTTTTTCAGGAATATACGAAACCCGTATTGCCTCATTTTACGTCGACAATATCTGTGCACAATCTCATTGACTTCGATTTACCTTTATTCGCCTTTCGGGCGTCAACTTCCAAAATTTTGGGTTGGGAATTTTGCCCCTAAAACTGTTTTCCAGGAGAAAATCAAAAAACGTAATCGTTTATTTTTTGCGTATTGTCCATACATAAAGTTTCGTTGCAATTCTTCATGTCCTTTACACAATCTGACATACTGTTACTAGCACGTTTGATATTTCGTGATCAAATGTTTGGAGGGGTCCGTGCCCCACCCAACCGTTTTCTCCGTTAAAATTCGAAACCCGGATTTCCTCATTTTACGTCTGCAATATCTCTGCACAGTTTCATTTACTTTGGTTCAGTTGTTCTTGCCTTTCGGGTGTCAGCTTTGAAAATTTTGGGATTGGCTTTTATACTAAACCTTTACATTATGTATTTTTTCTGTTTTATGAAATTCTTCTTCCGGGATGGAAGGAGAGAAATGGTTTCCTCTGATATCTGTTTCTTGCCATTCATCTTGTTTGAACTGCTTAAGTAAGATCATTTTGTAACTTTTGATGTCATCCAACTCCGTCACAATAATAAAGTTGTCATTTTTAACAATTCGTTTTATTCTCTTATTTGCAGTTTGCCACACTGATATATTTGTTACAAAATTGAGGTTTGGTCCAACACCTTTCGAATTCGCAACCAACCGAAGCGCCGAGCTTTTTGGGTTGCCTGCTATTGCAGGAAAAGGAGAATTGCAGGTGGTAATGCACTTTTGGAGTCGTGTATACATACTGACTTATTAATATTTGATTCACAAATTACTGTAGAAGAAGCCTTCATTATCAATATAAGCTAAGAATTAACTTGTAAATGCGGGTATACTTTCATTTGTTTTCTTCTCTACTAGATATTTTCTTTCTCATTTTGTAATTCTTCAATCACTTTTTTTTAAATTGTCATTATATTGATTTGCTTCAGTATGGTCCCGTAATTTAAAAATATGAATGCATAAAAACAAATTCTATTTGTAATTGCTAGTGAAAGAAAATTCAGAAACCTTATTTAGCGCGAAAAACCTTCTCGTTCAGTGGAAACCGTGCTGTGATGCAGAAGCACTGCACCGACCAGTCCCTTTAACTTCTGAGATAGGGGAAAGGAGACTTAACCTTTGCTCCAATTGCCGCGCTGAAGGAATCTGGTCGTTGTATGCCCGCTGCAACACAGTATAAATTAGAGACTCTGTAACGGATTATTTTTCGCTTTTTAAAACGGATTAACGGAAAGGACAGTTACAGAAGTAAATAATATGTTATTTAAAGTGTATATATGCGAGTATTAAAAAGTATTTTTTCCTGTTCTTCACTGCTATTGATAATATTTTTTCCTTGAAATACTTTGGTCGTTGCGCAACGCTGCAACACTAACATTAGCCGCCACTGCTCCCCGATACCAAAAATGAAACGTCTGTCTCAAGAAATGGTTACTTCGAACTCTGGAAAATCTGTTCAAATTTGAACTTATAACGATCGTAATTCAAACACGCTTGCAATCAAAGATTTCTCCGTTTGCGTAATTGTTTCATAGGTAAAAGCGAGTCGATTGAGTTATGGATATGAAGTCAAAGTAACACCCTGCTGGCACGTAGCCAAGGGGGGGTCCGGATACCCCCCCTTCGAGACCAGAAATGAAAAAATTAAGGAAGGATGAAACGAAATAAAATGAGAAAAAGAAGAATGGGCGTTAAAAATAAGAAAACTACAAAAAGCTTTTGGTTACTCTTTCTTATGAGGAGATTTGTATTACTTGCAATACATGGTGGCGAGGTCAGTGGGATATCCTGGAAGAGTCAGGGAATTTGAAATTTCCGGAAGTTACGCAATTCTTAGAATTTCTGGTACTAGTCAGGGAGATTTCAAGCTTCTGAAAGCATAATGCCGATTGTGTAACAGTGTGGGCATTTTTGATCATAAATTTCGTCATCGCATCCTTGCAGTATCAAACATGTTATTTCAAAAACAATTTTCTACTACTCCTTTAACCTGTCATTTGGAACAGACAGTAGTTGAAGGAATAATAAAAACAAAAATTTATGTGAAAAGAAAGTTCTGTTAACATTTGATAAAACAAAGAAAGGAACGCAGATATTGTAAAATATTTTACAAGACATTATTGAGTTTGTACACTCATGTCCAAAATTATTGTCGCATGTCTATAAATATGTTGTTGTAGGAGTATAATTTTATAACGAATTTTGTCAAAAGAGCAGTAAATAAGAACAATAAAATAAAAATAAAAAAAATTTGTCCATTTAGCAACATTTCATTTTACTTACTCCAATTTTCGTATTTATAATTCTTTTCCTATGAAATTTACCACCAATAGAGTCTATACATTTCCCGATTATACACATGGTATCAGTATTAAAAGTACCCTGCAAAATCATTATCAAATTATATTCTTACAAGAGGACAGTCATAGACATGCGACAATCATTTTGGACATGAGTGTACTTTTTTATAATAGTGAATATGTACCTTTTATAATAGTTGAGGTCGTAATGAAAGGAAAATTGTTATATTTGAATGAACAGAGGCGAACGTAAAATCATTTTCAATACGTTTTATTATTACTATTATTATCTTACTCGAGATTTCTTCGTAGTTTGTTATTAAAATACTTACCCACATATCCTCATTCTATTGTCTTAACAAACCAATATACGTTTATAGGAAAGTAGTTTAGATTGATTGGTCCTTCAGTGTTTCATGTCACGTCCTCCCCCTCCCCTCCCCGTTACGAAATCCTGGCTAAACGAACCAGTATGTGTTTCCAGTAAAATAGTTTACATAGAATGATCGAGCCCCTGGTGTGATGACCACAGTATTTCATGTCACGGACCCACCCCCCTTCAGGAAATCCTGGCTACGTGCCTGCACCCTGTGACTTTCCCTAGTCAGTGTTGTAGTTCAAATGTGTATAAAAAATTTAAGTGTAAGAAATAGAAAATTAATTTGTCATTCCAAATATAAACCTGTTTACTTTACTAATACAATCTGAATCAAACACATGCAATTGAATTGTAGTTAATTTATTTGTATGACGTATTGAGCTTTTGATAAAATAAACGCATATTGATAAATTGCTAATATCATATCTAACAAACAATGATATTTCTTTTATATTGTGAATCTACAGTAGACACATACGGTGTATATTATAAGAATCCAAGGAAAGAGACCATCTTTAAAAATCTTTTATGGTGTTAGTAATTACAGAACCTGACATGCGTTTTTCTATCTATATTAAGTACATAAACCGAAAAAGTTGCCAGCTCGTTAAACTAATCTAATTCCAGTAGCACTACCTCTGGACTGAATAACCATGTGAATTATTTCTGGAAATGGTTCGGAAAAGATGTTTGGAATCCGCATTTGCTAAATCGTCAAACTATTTTTAAAGATGTTTATTTAAATCAATTAGAACACTCACTTTTGCCCTTTAGCACTTAACTGCAATTGTCATGCCTTAGGGGTGTCACTTACTTTACATGTTTTAGATGAAATATTATCTATAACGAATAGGAAAAGACCAATACTATTGTCAAGGAGAAATGATTTTTTCTACGATGTACTTATGTACTCTTCTCAAATATCATAACATTGCGCGTAAATTTTAAGTTTCTTAAAATTGTGATTTTGGCAGCAATTTACTCAAAGTGATAGGAGCAGAAGTCGTAGGAAAGAAAAAAAGAGTATTGAACCCTTCCAACACACCTTGTTGTTTTCTGTTTTAAATATTAAATTTCTATTCCATTACTTGGTGCAGTTTTAGTTTCAGAACAAAATAGTACTTGCCAAATACAGAAAACTTCGCTTAGTTACAAAAAACACACATGCTTTTTAACCCAAAGAAAATCGTAAAAAAAAAAAGACAATTTAAGGTGTTGCCTTGCTTTTAATACAAATGAAAATGGTTTTACAGTGTGTTTCGTTAGTCATGTCTACTTAGTTCTTTCTTTGTCTTGCAATTCAAAACTTTTGTACCTGGCTTGAATCCCACTGTCTAACTTCATTTATTATTAAACCTCACTGCTGTTCTTTGTTCACAGTTTTTAATTCATTTTATTCTTTCTTACTTCAGAAGACGTCATGCTTTAGAAAGTCGCTAACTAAACCCCGTTCGTATTCGACGATTTAACATATATCAAAGAAATGAATAATCTGAACATTTCCCCTTGTTTCTTTTTCAACGGTAGATAGATACGTATTTATTCATTGTTACTAAAATAAGTTAAGGAGTTTATTCTTCCCAGCGCACTTTTTGACGGGGGAACTCTATAGTACGTCTGGTACGTGCCAAATACAGCCTAAAAGCTGCATTTTTTGATTACAATATGCTACTTCTAGGGTTACTAGGTTATATTAAAATAAAGCTTTCCAGATAGAGAGCCACTTCAAAATCTGTGTAGAACACCTAAATGGTGCCTATTCAAGATGGCCGCCATCGACTTTTTAAAATTCACTAAATCTCAGGTTCTATACTTCCGATTTCAATTTTCTTTTTTTTATTTAAAAGCTTATAAAAAGTGGAAACCGTTTTGCCATTACATATTTTTTCCTAAACCTTAAGGTTTCCACACTATTTAAAAAAAACTGAAAAAAATAACTTTCTTCACAAAACATATTGTCTAATAACTTTTTATAACTCCACTTCCTGGATACTTCGTTGCCAAACTTCCTGGATAATCCTCGTTTGATAGGCGTTTACTTACGTATAAGCGATCGAGCTATTTTCTAGTGAAGTTCGCGGAAGTCTTATTTTGAAGATTTTATTATTCTTTGAAAATTCTCTGGTAATCTACATTCTTTTTTTATTATAAAGTTTTCTTAATTTTGAATATTCCCTGTCATGAAAGTAATCTGAAGTCATTTTTTGTGGATTATATTTTATAATTTCTTGAAATATGATTGAATATTTCTTCCTATGTATTCTCATATTTTTATTTCTTTAATATTTTACCCACTCATACAACTTAATCCTTTTTTCTTGATTTCTAACACGTTAAATTAATTTGCGATGGCTTCAAGACGACTACAGCTGGCAGATATTAGCTTAGAACATCAAACTCATGGAGCCATAGACTGGACTAAATGTTGCATTTGTCAGAATGCTACAGATGAAGACTTGGTGTGTCCAGCGTTGCACAAGGCAAAACCACTTATTGGTGCTGGCTACAAGACACTTGCAGCAAATTTAATCGAATTCCAGATGATAGGAGAGTTGCCTCTTGATTTGGATTTAGAGAAGTTAGATGACGGCGATGGAATTGCGGAAACATTAAGAATACACAAAGCGAAGTGCATAAAAAGTGTGCTCTTAAATTCAATAAAACTAAACTAATAGGGCTAAGAAACGGAAACGATCAGAGAGTCCACGTACTCCTTCTGAGGCTGATGAAGACATAATCCGGTCTAGCCGTTCCACTAGTGCTTCTATTCAAATTAAAGATGAAATATGTTTTTATGCAAGCAAACAGGTGGAATTCGTAGACCTCTTTTTAAGGTTGCTTTCCTTCAAGACGAAAAACTGAAGAGAAGCGCAGAAGTCTCCAATAACATAGAACTAAAAGCATTCCTTGAATGTGGTCATTTAGTTGCTAAAGAAGCGAAATACCACAGAAAGTGCTATACAAATCTGACAAACTGTCTACGGACACCAAGCACAATAAGAGAAGTTGCGGTCAGCTCTGTATGCGAAAGCATGGCATTTGCTTCTGTTGCACGCTTCATAAGAGAAAAATCGATGAATCGAAGCTTGTAGTCATATGATGAATCGAGGCTTGTAGTCATGTTTGCACCGTTCCATACAGAACAGGCATTTCTAAACGTGCTAGGACAGATTCTCCAGGGTAGTGGCTGGACTAATGTAGTGGTAAACTCTGGAATCAAGACAGAAGCAACTCTTAAAGTTATTCACGTAACAAAGGCCAGAACAATTCATCAAATTACAGCTGCTATTTTGTACAGTCTACTGAAGGATGCATTTGCACACGACAACCCAGAGGTCGCATTTGAACAACGGAATGAAAAAACGTTCCAGGTGGCCAATGTTTCGATTCTGGGTCTTAATTCTAAACTTGGAGATACTCCTCTTGTGTTTCGTTAGGTCGATTAGGCAAGGAAACTATAAACTTTTCATCCAAAACACTAACGAAGATAACACCTTGGTTTCTCTTGATGGGCCATTACCACTATGCACGTTGGTTGCTAGTCCATATAAAAGACTTGGAAGAGCTGAAAGACACAGTACCCATTATACGCAAATACTTTTGTAATGGTTAGTTTGTGATTCAAAAAACAAACAATCCCTTTTCTGCACTGGCTGTAGACCAAGCTCATGAGCAAATTAATGCTGTAATAAAAGGAGATGGTGGTGCCATAGGTCTATTGCAAGACACAACAATGTTAACAAGGTGGATGCTTGCTGGACCAGAATTAGTTACAATCGTAAATGAATTTGTGGCCCAGAACAAAACGAACATTACCGACCGTAGGGCTCACCATGAACAATATGCTGCTTACCAGAGAAAGTTTCAGTACAAGAAACAAGCCTTAAAAGAAAGCTTCCTTGATTTCGGAAACCGTTTTAAATTAAACGCTTCCGATCTTGTAGTTTGGGACACAAAGGTTGTGATGGATACAGAGAGAGTGAAAGCTCTAGTTGATGCAAAGGAAACTGCCTTAGAATTATATAACAATTATGTGAAAGAACGTTTGTCTACAGAGACAAATGTTAGTATATATGCTCCACTGCGCAAGATTGGAACAAAGATATTCGGATATGTTCAGAAAAATATTTGCTTTGCAATTATTTCTGACTTGCGAAATGATGTTGAACTTTTCTCTAGAGCTTTCATTGTAAGCCAAAACAGAGCGTTACATTTGGACAAGTTTTTTTGAATATGAGAACACTTCTGCTCCATCCTCTCTTTCCTCAAATGGAGTTTTGCAAGCATGTCAGAAATATCTGCTAACCAAGATAGAAGAAAATACTGAGGCCCCACAGTTTGAAGGCTTCTGTGACACAATTATTTAAGATGGCTCAGCACTAGTATATACTTCTACCCAAAATATCACGCACTTTCGGAGAATACCGTGGTATGGAATTCAAAAACAGAATTTTTAATGATGTTGCAAAGTTTCAAACAAAAAGAGTACATATATCATGGGATTCTTACTCAACAGTTTGCCTAAAGAAGTTTGTTAAAGAGAAGAGAGGTGCTGGAATTCATCGCCAAGTAGCACCAAGAAACATGCTACCCAAAAAATGGAATGACTTTCTCTCATGCAGTCAGAACAAGACAGAATTATTAAGTTACTTGGAGAACAAGCACTTTTGAAGTTTGGCTGGACTCACGTAATCACTGAGATTGATGGCATCATTCGTTCATCTAGATCGGAAGAAACATCACTCGATGGAGTCGAATGCAGACAACAGGAAGAAGCAGATGAAAGGATATTTCTGCACGCTCAAGCTAGTGTTCTGCATGGTGCAAAGAAAATATTAATTTACATAGTAGACACCGATGTAGTTGTTTTGGCAATCTCATTTTTCATTAATCTGAAACGTGCTGCTCATGATGAGTTCTGATTTCTTTTTGGAGTTGGTAAGTCTCAAAGATTCATAAGTATTAACGCTATCTTTGAAAGTGTTGGTGAAGATAAAGCTGTTGCCTTGCAAGGATTCCCAGATCAGATGTAACTACAGTCTGGGGTCGGGCCTGCTCAGTTGCAGCCAACATTTCAGGGCCGGAAGGATGGGGATGGACTATGGTTAATGGAGAATGGACGCCAATTTGGTCATCTCTGCCTTCTATTTGGGAAGCATGTACAGAACTGGTCAAGTGCAGATGTGCTGTGTCATGTCGCGTTCGATGCTCTTGTTTAAAGGCTAAAGTTCCTTGCACACTACTTTGAGCAAACTGTAATGAGGGCCAACAATGTGGAAACCCTTACAACAAGAGGTATGAATTTCACTGACATTCGTACGATCGTTCATTACAAGCATTTAATTGTTTATCAAAGAGTAATAGCTGTGTCCAGCAGTGAGTCACACGATGAAGATGTGTGGGACTACAAGGAAAACCTAAACTTCAATAATAAAGTTTTTCACGTATAATTAATCAGTGTTATATTAATAGTGTCAAATAATAATAATAACATTAATTGAACTTAAAAGGGTTCAATAAAAATATGCACAAAAATCTTTAAAATAAGACATCCGCGAATTTCACTAGAAAATAGCTCGATCGCTTATACGTAAGTAAACGCCTATCAAACGACGATTATCCAGGAAGTTTGGCAACAAAGTGGAACTTGTATGCCTTCGATGGAAAGCTGATACAGTGGTTATTCTTTGTCTACTGATTGTGAGGTCGAAAAGTGAAATTCCGAGTTATAAAATAGTTATTAGACAATATGTTTGGTGAAGAAAGTGATTTTTTTTTAGTTTTTTCAAAATTGTGTGGAAACCTTAAGTTTTAGGAAAAAATGTGTAATGACAGAAACGATTCCACTTTTTATAAGCTTTTAAATAAAAAAAAAATGAAATCGGAAGTATAGAACCTGAGATTTAGTGAATTTTAAAAAGTCGATGGCGGCCATCTTGAATAGGCGCTATTTAGGTGTTCTACACAGATTTTGAAGTGGCTCCCTATCTGAAAAGTTTGCTTCTAATATAATCTAGAAACCCTGGAAGTGGCATATTGTAATCAAAAAGTGCAGTATATTTTTACGTACCAGACGTACTACTAGGGATTTTCCCTGATAAAAATGTGTGGCAGAAAATCGAACAGTTCCGGTTTTAACGGTGATCGGTGTAGAGTATAAAGTCGTAGATAGCAAAAATTGTTTCCTGCAACCAATGAAGCAACCCAAGAATACATTCTGTGTTCACTCTAATGTTTCTATTACAATCTGGAGTGGTAGAATTCAATATTACTTTAGAAAAATCACAACAAACGAAACAATTTTTCAAATGGTGTTCACGAACTACTATATGTTCAACAAAGAAAAAAGTTTATCTTGACCTGTCAAACTCAGTACAACCAGAGTAGTAGTTATATGTGTACACCACAAAGGGATGGTTTGTCATGGCATATGTATAATACATAATGGCTGGACTATATAGGTGAGTTCGTTGTCCCTGGGGAAAATATTCAATACACATTAATTCTCCTTCATTTTTAACTACTCGGACTTTATATCAAACACCTGGACTTCCAGTAAGTTCTTCATGTTCTCTTGTTTTTATTCACATTTTATTTTCACAATCATTGCTGCTAGCTTGGTCTAGTTTAAATCAGTTGCTCATGATATTTGTGTTGCTATACACTTGTGTTTCTTGACAAGTTTCGATAAACTCCGTGAATTATTTTATGACGTAATTTAAAAATTAAAATTAACATTTATAACAAAGAATTTGTATAGTACGTATTGCTAATATTAAAAAAAAAAATAAACCAACCCAATTCATACCATGTAATAGTATGCTCTGACTTTCGCCCAGAGGCATGGGCAGCGATTAGGGGGCAAAGGGGGGCAGTTGCCCCCCACTTTTTTGAAATTACCCATTAATGTATATTGTTTCATTTGGAAATATAAAGTTTTGTAAGTATTATTAGTTCATAGAATAAAAATGGTGCCATAAAATATTTGTCGTTCCATGAGTACGTATTGGTTGTCTTCCCGTTGAATTAAGAAAGCTACAGGAATTGCGTTTGAACCGCCACTAAAAATGGCCCCAAAATTAACCTATTGGAGCACCACAATTCGAGCGTACTTTCATTTCTTCTTCTAAGGGGTCGATATGTTAGTCAGCAGCTCTGGAACGAATTGAGATATCATTTCGCAAGAAAAGAAGTCCTTCACAAGTTATTCTTTAATTGCACAAAATCGACAGTTCCTAAAATGTATTTTTTTCTTTCTAATAATAAGGAATACTTTGATTTGATATTTTCTGTTTAACATCCTGTTCAGCAGCGAAGTTATATGAGACATGGACTTAATGATCAACGTAAAGTCCGAACCACGTGAGCTCCTCCCCGGGAATCGAGCCCAGGTCTCCCACGTCAAAGGCATGTACGCTAACCGCTTAGCCACGAAGGAGCTCAGTAAGAAATATTAATTTTGCAGTGTAATATAAAAGTTTAGGGGTGTACAGAAACAGTTTTTTATATACAATTAAATTTAGTAAATTCAGCATAATTCTAGGTTTTGTGATTATTTTGTATACCTGAAATGTGGAGTAAGTATTGCTGAGTTTTGATATATCCCAAAAAAGTGAAAACTGTACTTAATGGCAGTACTGTACTGTAACATGCAGTACTGTAACATGTTTCGGAAAGCTGCAAAGATATTTCTTTAAATATCGTAGCATATGCTTGTAGTATTCACTGTCATTCTAAGAGTAATAACACATATAATAGCTAGCATGCGTGGAATTAAAAATATAAGTTGTTCATTAATTTCCAGTTTCAATATAACTTTTGCAAAACAAGCCTCATTATTCATTACTATGATTATTTGATTAATATTATCCTTTTTGTTTATTTGTTTTGCAAATTTATTATTAGATAACAGAACTTATTATTAGATATTAGATCAAATGTTAACAGAACTTTATTTCCACATACTTTTTTTTGTTTTTGTTATTCCGTCAACTACTGTCTGTTCCAAATGATAGGTTAATAAAGGAGCAGTACAAAATTGTTTTTGAAAAAACGTGTTTAATACCACAAGGATGCGATTACAAAAAATTATGATTAAAATGTTTACGCTGTTACACAACGGCACTATGCTTTCGGACGCTTGAAATCTCCCTGACTAGCAGCAGAAATTCTGAGAATTCCGTAAATTTTCAAGAAATTTCAAATTCCCCGACTCTTCCAGGATATCTCGCTCACCTCGCCACCATGTATTTCAAATAATACAAATCTCCTCATAAGAAAGAGTAACCAAAAGCTTCCTGTATTTTTTTTTATTTTTAACACTGATCTTCCTTTTTTTCTCATTTCATTTTGTTTCATCCTTTCTTAATTTTTTTTTTTTTTAAATTTCTGGTCTCGAAGGGGAAGTCCGGAGCCCCCCCCCCCTTTGCTTACGTGCCTGGGTGTAGGATTTATTTTAAAAGAAGACGACGACTACGACGAGAAATTCCTTTCTTTTAAGATTAGACTCTTGGATCAAATAAGTAATGCAGTGTTATTATAGCAGTATTACAAGAGCACTATTATAGACTCTATGTAATGGAAATATTTAACTGACTTTTAGAAATCCGTCCTACGTGTGAAATTAAATATTATTAAGTCCTAGTGGTACTATTAACTGATAAAGTAATGTTCGGTTACATTTTCTTCTTTGCGTTGCGTTGCGTAATATGAAACAACGATAGATTTTGAAAATATAAATTTTAATACTTAAAGCGAAAGAGGTAGATCTACAGCTTCCTGATGCAATAAAGAGGTAAGGCCGAATGGAACCTATCCTTCAAATGCTGAATCCATCCGAAAAGAAACTTCATGACCTATTACAGATTTTGATCCAAGAGAATCGAAATTAAAATTGGAAGCCATATAGCTTTCTAAAGAGTCCAGTTTTCCTGTTAAGATAAAGGTGGAAGTAGAATCTATTCGTACGATACTGAGTCAGTATATCCATTTTGTTATAATTCGAAATTGGTCTGATGCTACATGAAAGGTAACAAATGCTGTTTAACATACACCAAGTATTATATTGTAAAGCTATTTAGTGGATGCTATTATTATTGCTGTCTGTTTGTATTAAATATTTAGCGAAATATTTATGTAATTGATATGAATATATTTTATTTAGCACAAAAGTATTCGTGATGGATACTTAATGCTCACTATATCATTGGACCTACAATTCTACACTGTACATTGACTATTGCACCAAGCCCCGACAATCGACAGAATGGCCCTGTGATTAGATATGACCAAGTAACAGCGAGCAAAAGCAAGGTGTTTCTTAGTACCTCTATTAGAAGGATTTTACCCCAAAAATAATCTCCATATATGTCAGTCATTGAGAAACTGTTCAACTTCTGATAATATGAGAAACTGAATTGCAGGTTTCCAAAAGTGTCAGACGTTTGTTGATGTTGAACATCTCTTCTTCAACAACACTGACTCGGAAACCGCTGAAATTATAGGCATTTTGTATAAGAGATTACAACGCCTTCTGATGAAGTGCTGAAGATACAAATTCAGCAGAGCATGGGGAAAATATTGATGAGACAGGTTCCCAAACCTGAATGATGAACACAGTTAACTGCGAGTTCAGTGCTTTTCCAGGCATACTTCTTCCCCTCTCTGTTCGGGATTGAAACATCGCCCTCCACAGGAGCTATGAAATATCAAATAGTGTCAAAATGTGGCCCAACTCCTTTCGATTTCAACTTGGACATATTTCTCTATAGGTAAACGCGAGAGAGTGCTCATTTGTGAGCAAGTAATTCATCTTTAAAAAGAGGATACAAGGAAGTTCAAGAAAATTCGCAATTAAAGATATTACTTTCATCCACCACTTTGAATCTGAGACAAAGCAGGTTTGAAAGCAGTAGAAAACATTCCTCATTTCTGTTCACAAAATATTCATGTGTGATTATTCAGAGTAAGGTGATAGTGTTTTATAGAACTCTGAGGATATTCTCATGAAAGACTCTATCAAATTATGATACGTCACTATAGCATCTATTGAGCCTATTTAGGTGTTTAAGTCAAAAAATGTGAGATCGCCGTAAAAGGCTGTATAAAATCGTTCTGAGGCTCCAAGACAATATAAAGTTCACAGATGTAACAGCAAACTGCGAAGAAATAAAATCGTGTCTCAACAAATTTAGTACCATCAAACCTATTTTCTGTTCCTCATTGATTATTATTATTATAAATAGATTTTGTTCCCTTTAAGCTCTCTTTAAGCTGCGAGTCTATATGAGACCTCGACCTACAGCTTAAATTGGGCTCGGAACCACATAACCTCCCACCAGGACTTGAACTTGGGTCTCGCACGCCAAAGACTCGTAGTATGACTACGAGCATTCACAACAAAACAACGATTGAATTGGCTTACTAATTTTTATTTAGAATGAAACGAGAAAGAAATTTATAAAGATGAATTAATGTACTATTTATTGAAAAGAAGAAGACGACGATTCAGCAAAAGTTTACTTCTTATCATGGTTCTCTATGGTCAATAAAACAATACAGGGCTTTATAAAATGGTAATAGCGGTAATTGCAATAACTAGTAGATTTTTTAGAAGTCAGCTATAGTGTTTAATACTTTCTAATCCTCTCAGCGCTATGAACTGACAACTAAAACTATCATTCAGTTCAACCTTTTCCCTTCAATGCAATGAACAAGAGACCCACGTTGTGTATTGTGAAACAACGGTAGATTTCCTAATTATAGATTTTGAGAATAAAACGGAAAGTAGTACAGCTCGAAGCATAGGAAATGTTACAAAAAGTTTAAAAAGTTGTTACAAACAAACTCTTCCGCCGTGTACTTATGCATTCCGAAATACACTTCTCATCGACTAGTTACTTCCGGTACTCAACCCAACTTACCTTCCTCCTCCACTTCTCCTTGTCTAAAGCGGTGTGTGAAGTAATGGGCTTTTTCAATTTAGACGGAAAAAACAGGAACCAGTTTACAAAGTTTATCGCTCTAAAACTCTCTCTTTCATTCGTTTGTTTGAAATGCCTTTTCAGAACCTGAATAAAACAAAACGTCACAAAATGTTCCCATAGCTTCATAAACACCCTTATTTGAATTCTTTCCCTTTTTCAAAGGCTGCATATCACATCAACCTAGGATGATGCTCCTTGTGAATTCTATGGAAATTTTTAATCATGGCAGATGATTACGAAGGGAGAGAAATATCTTAAGATCTGGAGAATTAAGAATTTAAAAATTCTTTACCTTCCGGGGCCGGATTTTGAACCAGGAAACTATCCACTCAGCCACGGAGAATTCTACGTAGCCTGTCACATACCTTTCCTTTATCTAGAAGAATGGGACATTCCAAACGTTGACTCGGTGGATGAGCCATTCAGATGGGACGCAGACCTCTTGTAGCTTAGTTATAGGGTGTATAATGAACTTCCCCTTGTTCAGGAACACTTTTTAAGTCATTAAAATTTATTCTTATTGTGTTCATTAAGTTATGTTTGATAGAACTATAGGAAAGGAGGGCAAAGCGGATCACTTAACTTCAACGGCCTCAAATGGCAATTAAAATTAAGAATAGGAAACCAAAGTTTTGAAGAAATAATTTATGATTATTAAACTTTCAAATAACAATACAATAGTAAAAAGGATTGCATATACATAAATGATATTGCTTAATTACTGAACTACTACAATTTATTCACTTTGCCCCACCGGTAGGGCAAAGCGGATCATGATAGTGGGGCAAAGTGAATAAGCAAAAACTCATACATTAAAAGTCAGTGTTTAATACAGATATGCAAAATAGAAATTGTATAGAAGAACAATATATGTGTACACAGTCTAAGATCATAGAATGACACCTAAATGAACTGCTTTACATACCAGATAATTAAAATGCTTAATATTTTGTGAGTATTACACTAACACATTTAAATATAGAATTAACCTTTAGGACACGAAGTAACTATATTTAGTTGCCTAAAAGTAAGGCTTGGGATACGAAGCAACTATTTATAGATACCTTGCAGTTTGCCCACTAAACCTAATTGTTTTTTAACTTTCTGGGTATCACATATATGCACTTGCATGTGTTTTATTCAGGAGACATACTAGGCAACTGCAGAAATTGGCGCCGTATCCCAGGCTTTATTTTTTAAAAAGGCTCCGTAATTAAAAGGTTAAGTCTAGACAAAGCTTGCATACACATGATCCCTAAATATGTTTAAAAAGCTCAAGTCCATAGAAGTTTTTTTCTTATCAAGTAGGCATCTAGTATCTAGTTTCTTTCAATCTATAGTAACCCTAATGAGTACAATCTACGTAGTAGCAAACAGATTAAAAAAAAAAAAATAAGGCTTAGGGCTGAAAATAATATCACATCACACGCTTGGTTTGCACAGATCACAAATGTAAATGTCTTGTCTATTATAATAATCGGTACAGTTTTCGTGAAACCATGACAGACAAATAGAACACTGAATCCATTCTTCATTAAGTGGATCTGAATAATATTCATGACAGAACTTTCATTGGTAACTACCGTCTCCTTCTGGTGATTTTGAATGTTTTTTCTTTGTAATTCCAGGTATAATTGGGAGAGCTATAGCCGCAGCAAAACATTTCTTCTTGCAGGAGAACCTTGAATGATAGATTTCCTTCGTTTCTCTGGTACTTCCTTTACGGAAGTTGCACCAGTACTTGGTTCGGTAGACATAGTAGACTTGCTATACTTCTTCGCACTCTTCTGTTTTAAACATTCCTTGATAGAGGTACTCGTTAGTTCCTCTGCACGTAGAGACCTCAAGCTTCCCCCCTCCCCGAACAAAATTTCACAGTACGCCACTGTAGTCATTAGTACTGAACATGTGGGGAACATTTTACGTAAATTGATTCGAGGCAAAAAGTAGAGAAACGAAGAAACAAACAAAGAACTGAAGTTAATTAAAATCATTTTAAAAGATGTAAAATCAAACTAATAGTTTCTTAACAGTGATATAGAATTACATAGTTTAATATAGGATAAGTTGCGTTAATAGCCGCTGCGATTATTTAACTGAACTCCTATCCTAAGCCAACTTACTACTACAACAACTACTGATGTTACTCTACCACAACTACCACCACTACTACCATTACTATTGCTATGTTTTTGTTCGGCTAGTGTTAACGGAACAAATTCAATATGAATTTCAATATCCAAATTAGCTGTGGTGCAACGTATACGTACCGTCAATACCACATTTAGTGCCAAACAGATGTTCTAAAACAGTACTGCATTATGCTTGGGGCAAAGTGAATCGCTATTCGCTTTGCCCCTTCTAAAATTATTCTCTTTGCCCCACACTAACACATGAGACAAAAGACTGTCTACAGTATATGGACGACGTATTTACGATATTTCTCAAACATGATAACAAAGGTAAGATCCCACCCTGTCCATGCATAGTGTGTTCTCAAACATTCTACAGAATAGTAAGAAAATATTTCAAAATCCTTACCTCTTGAATTTTTTTTTTAAACAAAATGTGTATTTTCTTTTTTTCTCCTCTCTCGTCTAAACAACAACACGTACACACAAAACAGTAATGTCCTCTTATTTCACTAGTGACGTCATAAACTGGGGCAAACATTTCCTGCTCTCTGTTTTCAGTTGACTGTAAATTGCGTTATTCGCTTTGCCTCATATATCCACTTTGCCCCCCTTTCCTATATATGATAAAATAGTGTCAAATACTTTGCGTCGTTGTCTGTTACATGAATGTTTAATGTAAGGGATTCCTACTTGGATGGTCTTAGGTTCGAATCCCGACCATTCTTATTGACTTTTTCTTTTAGCTATGCTCATACTGTGCAATCGAGAAACTCAATTTTGAAGTAAATGTTGTCTCAGCTAGTTTAAGACGAAATTATATTCAAATATGATATTTGTTATTACATGTTAGTGATGAGCGCAAGAGTCTTGGTCTTATAATTTTTGCAAGAGTCTTGTATGCAAGACGAAGACCAAGACCAGGAATCAAGATGCAAGACCAAGACCAAGACTCTTGCACAAGAGTCTTGCAAAAGTACTGGCTAACTGGTAAAGCGTACATCTTTGGTGCAGGGGGTCCTGGTTCGATTCCAACTTGCGCCATGAGAGCTTTTATGGTGGAGAAACGCCGTGTACGTGGGTTTTTTCCGGGTTTTCCTGTTTTCTTCTGCTTTCTTCGTTCCATTATTTCATTCCATTTCTCATCATCACAGTTTCTCTTAGCCTCAGTGCATAATCATGGGACGTTAAACAAGATATTTAATTTCGTTTCAAAACATATTAGTGATGTTCTTTTTCCAAAACTAAACAGAAATATAGAATTGAACATCGATAATTTCGTACCCCATAGTTACCGAATACGTGGGTAGGCCTATGAGGGCCTTGGTTATAACGACTCACCAAGGGTAGTCGTCAACCTGGTTCGATCGTTGATATATGAATCTCGAGTGGTAGCAATTGTTTGCATGTAAAAGTATCTTTAATAATTATATATACTATTATTCTCACCTTTTCTATAAGAATTATAAAGTCGATGAACGGTATCAAATGGTTTATTAGTTGATACACTTTTATGTATTTTCATTCAAACTGTCATGCACACAGACATGATGATTCGGTATCCATAAACAACTACGTAGCAACTAACTACATCACGATCCCATAATACATTTTTTTACATATATTAAAAACATTCTTCTTTTGTTAATATTAAATTAACATTCTATTAAGTATATTGCTTATGTATGAGCACTTTCTGCCCAAGGTGCAGGTAATTATTAATCTATCCAAAGTATTTCGTTATATAAAATGTCGCCCGACAATTGGACTGAATATAAAAGTCATAAGCGAGCTTGGCCTTTATCTTCAAGAACCACTGGTCCGTTTACAATAATGGTCTTACTTTACACATGTTCATCACATTTTGATCGCCCCTCGTATGTATCTTCATTACATATCATTGATATAGATACATTTATAACAAATCTTTCACTTCATTAATACTTATCTTTTATTACATTAATTATATTTATTTCATTATCATTCATTACATTATTATTATATTTTATTATTAAAATGTCGTCGCCCATTTATTTAATCTTTGAAGGGTGCGAAGTCAAAATCGTAAGAAACAAACATGAGTTACCATTATCCAGGGCGCATTATATAATAATTATATTAGGTGATATTTTAAAATAAACATTGGATCAATAAGGCATCAAAATATAGAAGAATCTCATTCAAGACAGTCGTTGAATAATTAACTTAATAGAATGAATCTTATACTTAACATAATCTTTGGCAATTAAATCTTCAACACAAGTCAATCTAATATAAATAATCTTTGTTTTTAATCAATTATGAATCGAATTATAATTCCTCATATTGTCTGTATAGCGCAGTTATAAGAATTGTTTTCATTATCGATATTAACACATAAACTTAAAAATAAAAGTTCACAAGAATCTATAACTGATATGGGTTTAACCTAATTTCATTAACAGTAATCAGCTTACATTCGTACTTGCATATGATTCTAATAAAGTACATTGTACTGCACAATCATGATTAAGTTCCACAATATGTTGTACATGTATTTCATCATGATTCTGATTTTGATACGAAGTGCCATCTCTTGACCTCCAATTACGTCTATCCATGTAGCTTGTTGTATTCCTGTAATTTCGCCCTATATTTCGATTGTTTTTATGTCTACTTCTGTTGGGTGATCTGACATCAGGATTACCACGATTAATTAGGTTAGGCTGATTCCCTACATAACTTTGCCTATTTTGCTCGTTTTGATTGCTAGAATTTACTCGGCTTAGGTTGTGTTCCGCATCGTTCACACTTCTGATATTTAGATTCCGAACAGGTACAAAATGATCTGAATTATTCTTATTTTTACCTACTCCTGCTTGTTGACTCATAGCATGGTATTGAGTTTCATAGCATTGGACAAGCATTAATAAATGGTTGAAACTCATACACTGTGTAGAAAACAAGATCTGTTGTAACTTAAATGGGAGCAAATTTCGAATCGATGCTATTATTCTAGATTCCGATTGCAAGGGATTAACGACTTTTAATTCGTTGTATGTATTTACAACAAATTCAACAACAGATTTGTGCAAACGAGGATTGAAATGTTGATTTCTAATGGTGGCATCTCGATTTGCAAGCAAAAAGTCATTTTCATAATTCGCAATTAGCGCTGCTTTGAATTCCTCATAAGTATTGATGTGATCACGTACGGCTTTAAACCATAAAGAACATGGTGGGAGTAATACATGAGGGATTAATTTCATATATTGTGATCTATCTATACACATTATATTGCATTCGTCCTGAAATTTTTCCAGGAAAGAAGTAGCGTTTTCATTACATTTACCACTGAATTTACTCATGGCCCGTATTTCACTCATCTTAACACTTAACTTTACCTTCCTTTTATCGTTCCATGTACTTATTGGGTGACAATTCCTATCCATGACGTGATGTGTCGTTACACCATCCCTTTTCCGCCCATCTGTCCTCTTCGGATGAATTTCTTCCAAAATAATATCCTCATCAGACACAGGTGAAGGCGAAGTCATCTCTGGTGAGTGGGGAAACTCCAAGCGATCACTACCCATATTATTGTGGTATGTGTTGTCCTTAACCTGTAGCGTTCTAATTTCTTCCTGTAGAGTAGCTATCAATTGCGTATTTGCACGTATGTTGTTAGAATTATTGATGACCTGAATCTTTTGCTGTTGAACAGAAGATTCTATTACTTCTAAATCCTTTTTTACACCACTGATTTCTTGGATTTGGTGGTTGTGCTTATCCTGACAATCCTCGGATATTCTTTTTAATTTTTCCTCGAACTGCGAGGTGATGTCATTCATCGCCTGGACAATTGACTGTTTCGTTTCATCTGACTTCTGTTCCATTCGTCTACTTAATTCCTCATATTGCTTGTTAGATTCATCGGATTTATGCTCTATCGTCTGCTTCAATTCTTCGTATTGCTTGATGGATTCTTCGGACTTCTGCTCTATCGTCTGCTTTAATTCGGTAGATATCTGAATCAATTGTCGCTGTAAGGCTAGCAAGATTCGGTCTTCTGATGTCATTCCTGGTGCTACACTATGTTCACCGTCGTCACTATTATTGGATTTTTTCTCAATTGCCTCACCGTTCATTTTTCTTATAATTATTCTACCACTTCTTAGTCTGGTGAAATTTGTATTCATTAACTTTATTACAAAAGTAAATTCACCCTTACTTTGCTTCGGGATATGAATTTACAGCAAGGTCCCGGGTGAGGTAAACCAAAATTTTTAACTAATCCCGGTGTGAAGGCACCAAAATTTTTATAACGACTCACCAAGGGTAGTCGTCAACCTGGTTCGATCGTTGATATATGAATCTCGAGTGGTAGCAATTGTTTGCATGTAAAAGTATCTTTAATAATTATATATACTATTATTCTCACCTTTTCTATAAGAATTATAAAGTCGATGAACGGTATCAAATGGTTTATTAGTTGATACACTTTTATGTATTTTCATTCAAACTGTCATGCACACAGACATGATGATTCGGTATCCATAAACAACTACGTAGCAACTAACTACATCACTATCCCATAATACATTTTTTACATATATTAAAAACATTCTTCTTTTGTTAATATTAAATTAACATTCTATTAAGTATATTGCTTATGTATGAGCACTTTCTGCCCAAGGTGCAGGTAATTATTAATCTATCCAAAGTATTTCGTTATATGGTTCCGAGACTCAAGCATCCGTTGAAATTTTTTAATTTGTGCTCTTAAAATTAATATCGAAATAATATTTTCATGACTTTGACAAAAACTTAGTGCATTTGACCGCAAGTTTGAGGTTATGAGTGGATGCTTGTATGTTGAATAATTGTTTATCAATATAACTTTTGGCCTCCTTAAGTATACGCACATCGAGGATTGAGCAATATAACATTACGCAAGAATAAATAATCCATATTCACAAGCGGGAGTGATTTTGTACAGTTATTTCAAATAACTTGGAGTTGATGCCCCTTATTTTGTATTTCTAATATAGGTCAAAAATATTTAAAGACATAGATAGTTGAGTTATTTTCACTTTTCACTCAAATTATTCTAAAATCTTAAGACGTTAGATTATAATCTTCATTATTTAATTTTTTTCTCTTTTGACCAATATTGCTAAACATATCATCATCATCATCATAGCCATGGCAGGTCACTTGCTGCAACTCATATGCTTGTATGAGGTCCTCAGTTAGCCTCTTCGTCTTGACGTAGCAATTTTCTGTATCAATAGTTTCCTTCAACTACAGTCCCATGGCATTCCTTCCACCATACCCTCTAGCACGGTTCATCGTAATACAGTACCTCCTCAGCCAATGTCCCAACCAGTTGCTATTCCTCCTCGTAATTAAATTTAAACGAATTATTTTCTTCCCTACTGTTACTATTTCTAACACCTCATTTGTTTTCCATTCAACCCTGCTAATTCTTTACTTTTTTTTCCATGCCCGTGATTCGAAAACCACCATTTTTTCATCGGTTTTGCGTAATGCCCCTGTTCTTGCCCCTAGAATACATATTGGAATCAGTAAAACAAAATCTCAATATTTAATTAGCAGTTTGTTCAATACAAAGTTTAGCTAATTGTGGTTGAAAAGAAAAAAAACTGACGCCTTTAGAGTGTAAAAATAATTTTGCAATTCATGATATTTCAGTACTGTGTTCTCTTGATCTTGTTTCACGCATCTCAGGGGTAGCCCCCCGAGTTTGGAAACCAGGGGATTGTTGGATCTGTTAAAAAGTATAAAACGATTACGAAACATTGTGATTTATCCTATAAGTAATGAAGCGTGGGCACCCGTTAGAAAATAAAGGTCATCGCCTATGTTGTACACTATCATCATATTTACGAGAAGGTAAACTATATTACAAGTTACCATTTTCAACAAGTTACCACCAAACATTGAGAAGTGCAGTGTAATATCTTATAGGAGAAAAAGAAATTACATGGAATTTGAGTATCGTATTAATGACATACCACTACAAAGAGTTGATCAAACAATTGATCTTCGCGTATCAATAAGACTCTCATTTGATAATCACCTAAATCGAATTGTAAATGAGACTTACAGAAATCTCGGATTTGTAATGAGACCTGGAAGTGAATTCTAGAACAATAATGTTCTTAAAATTCTATATGATGCATATATCCGTGTAACGTGGGTTCCTGTCACCACGGCATGGCGCGTCCTCAAATTGCGGATTGAGGGGGAGGCCTCTAGATATAGAGGTTAACTGCGAATATACTGAATAAGCAGTCGCTGAATAAGCAGTCGACTGAATAAGCAGTCGAATATACTGACTAGCTGTAGTCCTCGAGCTTGAAGGTTTGGGTAAGGCTAACAACTTCATCCTGTAAAAAATAAAATAAAATAAAATAAAATAAAATAAAATAAAAAGAGCACTTGATCAAAAATATTTACAAAAGCCTCGGACAAGGACTGATAACTTGGCACGACCTCAGCAAAAGAAAATGCTGGGGAAGGAAATAAAAATCACTAGTTAGGAACAGGGTTTTTCGTTCAAAAACGAATATTACCAGCAATTAACCCTGGAACACTAGCGTTTTTAAATATTACGATATTACTAGCGGTACGTAAATTTTACGTACAAGCAAAAAACTGTTTTTATACAAAATGTTTGGACGATAAAGCACAATAATGAAGGTTTTATATATCTTTATTTCATTTTTATTGCTTTTGTATTTAAATTTTCATTAGCATATGGATGAATTAAACATACATATTTAAAGGATGATTCTGCAATAGCTTGTAAATGAAAAACGAACATCAAACATTCTATTTATGAAAAGCACTAAATAAGTATTGAAAACCAAACAGCATAAATAATCATAACACTGTAAATAAAGAACATATATTTCTCGTTTCAAAGTCTGAAAATAGACGTCTCTCAAATAGCTATCAGCAATTGTCTCAAACTAATTAACCACAATGCAGACACTTTTTCTTTTGATGCTCACCGCAAATTGCTTTTCCACATGAACAGTACGTAGTCGTCATCCTCTTTTCCTTGTAGTCACAGAAACTGCAATACTTTCTCTGCCCTTACGACGTGGTAGCTACTGTAAGCGTCTCCTCCTTCCCTGGAACTTTCAAAATGGAATTTTTTCAACTCATGTGATTGTCGAGGGATTGCTAGTCTTTGTTCTTGCAACATCCCGGTAAGGCTATCATGGAGATGGAGCATGAAGTGAAGCCGGGACAGTGTCCGCGTTTCTGAGTTGCTTGGATTGTTGTAGAAGTTGTGCATAGATAATGAATGCATTGATCGTTGCGATATTAATCATATTGCAGAAAAAAGCCATGGGCCATCGCTTGGTTTTTCTTCCAGAATTCATTCGCTGACACATTTCATCAAATGCATCGACTCCACCCTTTGTCGAATTATAGGTCATTATGATTTCCGGTTTCTTAGTTTCATTGTTGATTGAAGAACCTTCATGCATTGTAGACACCAAGGTGACAATCTTGTTTGATTTTGCTTTATATAAGACGGCAGTCACGTCGTTGTGAAACAAGAAGAGGTTTGATCCAGTTTTCCTTTCCTGAAAATTCAAATCTTTGAACTCTGGTGGTAGTTCTCTCTTATTCTTTTTTATTGTTCCCACCATCGTAAGCTTCTTTTCCTTCAGAAGTCTTTCTGCAAGTGGATCACTTGAGAACCAATTGTCATAAGTTATGTTCCTGTTGCTTCCACAGTTTCAACTAATTTGTCCATATAATCCTCTCCAGCTGAAATACCACTAGGCACTGAACACTTCCCTAGATATGGTATTGCATTAATCATGTATTTAGTTCCAGCGTCACTAATTATCACGATCTTGATGCCATACTTGTTGGGTTTGGATGAGATATACATCCGAAATGGACACGCTCCACGAAATCCAACTAATTGCTCGTCAACTACAAGGTACGAACCAGGTTTGTAGAGTGACTTACAGTTTTCAATCAAAACGTTCCAAATTTTTGAAATTGCCGCTAACTTTTCTTTTTTCTTCCTCTCCTCTCGGTATCTGTCGCCAGAGAATGATGTGTCAAACAATTTTTGACGACAGGTGGTTGTCTTGAGGCGCCGCACCCAAAACATGAAGACCTAAAAATGCAAGTAATTCCTCATAATTCAGATCTTGCAAAGAAGCATCATTCTGGTTGGCATAATTCACTCTTTTGCGTCTAATTTCAGTATTAGTATGAACGAGAACTTCCTGCAGTAGATCGTCACTAAAACCTAACTGGAAACAGTCATCTGGTCGTTTAGAGTTTCGCGCAACCTGGGTTGGTCCTGGCCTAACGTGTACAAGATTCCTTGCAGCAATCTTCCCCTGACTTATATCGTTCTTATTTTTCCATTTAAAATTACCTTTGCCTGTCAGAGTATCAACATCAGGAATTAGCACACATTCCCTCAATGATGGGTCTTCACTAAGTGTCACAACTTTTGGAGATATTTTCTTCCGTTTTGGCTTTTCTCTCGACGTTCCTGGTGTAGAATCTTGTGAACTTTTTCTCTTTTTCTGTCTCTTATCCTGCGTGTTTGACCCTACCCCGCCCTCTGCTTTTTGGATTACTTCACAAATTTCTTCTAGTACCTCAGTCTCATCAGGAATGAGCTCTGGGTCCTTATCGCTATCATAATCACTGACGTCATCTTCTTCAACTTCGAGAACCGTCGTCTTCAAGATGGGGTGCTGATTGCCACGGGTGCTGACTGCCACAGCCAATTATTGGTGCTGATTGCCACGACTGGAGCTGATTGCCAATATCAAGGTGCTGATTGCCACAATGGTGTGCTGACTGCTACGAGCCTGAGAGAAAGTTGCTAGACGTAACATTACCGGACGCCAAGAAGCATGAAAGAAACGTGATGAACCTTAGTTTCGTGTTGTTCAGACCAACTCCTAACAAAGATAAACAGGTCTCTGTATTTACGTACTTTCAGTTTTGTCAGGGAGTAGTGCGTACAAAATTGGTACGATTTATGTGTTTTCACCTGAACTCCCTATGTCAGCATGAACTGTGTACAGCTGCGCGAATTGTTTCGAGCAGCTCTTGAAAGTTCCATCAAAAAAGCACTGCTGGCTGTCCCTCACAAGAGAAGTTCAGGAGAAAGCACTTGCCTGCAAAGAAAATAAGCATGCCATTTGAAGCCCCAATTCATGCTGATTACAACAAGCTAATAAAATTTCTGTACGGTTGAGAAAGGTTCGAGATATTCAACTTGGAAGTTTATATGAGAAAATGAGGATATGCGCATTTATACGCGTTAAGTACAACATAATTAGTAACGAATATTGACATACGAATTGAAAGCTATCGGAAGTAACAGAAAAAAGTGTTTCGCAATAACTAACAGGTTTGTTAGATACAATTAGTCATTACATTGTTCACAATAATCATAGGTTAGATATGAAAATTGATCACTGATGTTCTTCTGTTTTATGAAGAAATGACACAGGCAAAAGATTCCCTTGCACCATGAACAGTTCTATTGCGTTGCATCCGTCAAGGGAATAGTTCGCAGAACCAAAGCAGAAAGCAAATTCGACAAGTGATTCAAAAGTTATAGGCCTATAATTTGTTCGTAACTTGCCTTGTAGAACGCAAACTGAAACAATCCAATGTATCGCGGTGATCGGAAGTGATTCGTAAGGTTGCGAACTTTATTTGGTTGTTCCATTGGTACATTATAACGTCCGGATGAAGAAGTCTCATACTATGTAAATCTCCTGCCATAATCTTTGATTGATCGGAATCAGAACACATCAAATGGTTGCACAAATCGTGTGCAATTCTTTGGTATCTTCTCAACCATTAGGTCTTTGCCATCCGTCATGCAACTTGTAATGGACAATTTGTCTGTGAATGGACCCCAGTGATCAAGCAATAGCAAATTCAAACCATCAAGCTTCGCCATGGGAGAGAATACTTAACGCGTTGAAACGTGAATCCACTCATTTTCTCATATAAACTTCCAAGCTGAATATCTCGAACAGTTCTCAACGTACATAAGTTTTATTACCTGTTGTAATCAGCATGAATTGGTCCTTCAAACGACATGCTTATTTCTCTGCAGGCGAGTGCTTTCTCCCGAACTTCCCTTGTCAGCTGGCTTCAGACCATCATATCCATTAAATAATACAATAAAACAATTAATATAAACAATCAAATGTGCAAATTGTACATATAACAGAAAAGACAATCCCTTTAAAAACATCCAAGTGTATGTCGTTCCACTTAGTGAGCAACTTTGTAACTTATAGGATGCCACATAGATTTGCTGTGATGATTACTAAATTAATCCCTACTAAATTAATTAATAATCATAAATTTAGTATGAGGAATTAATTTCTCACTTTCCAAATACAGATTCTCCCAGGCTCGTGGCAGTCAGGACGCCGTCGTGGCAGTCAGCACCTTCATATTTGCAATCAGCGACAGTCGTGGCAATCAGCACCAATAATTGGCTGTGGCAGTCAGCACCCGTAACAATCAGCACCTATCCGTCTTCACTCTCTTCTTCCTGATGCTCTTTATCATTACTTATCAACAGTTCGTAGATTCTATCAGGTGTCAGTCGTTCACACATTTTTGACATACTTACTGCTAGCGATACGTAACTGTTGCGTACACACACACACCACGTAGTTACTATCGACACGCTAATTTTACGTGGACACATAAGACGCTATTACTAAGGACACGCGAAAATTACGTGTAATATTTTTTTCCTATTACTAGCGATACGTAAAACTGACGTACACGTTACACCATAACAAACCAGAAAACAACAATGAGCTCCTGCACTCCCCTTACATCACTGCCGCCTAACTGACAACTGACTGATTTAGGCACTGCTAGACGGAGGGATGGGTGGTTGTAAGGGAGGAGGTAGGGGAAGGAAAAAAGAACACTACACGTAAATTTTACGTACACTAGTAAATGAGGGTTGATTGGGTTGAATTTGTTACTGACAGACTTTCTTTTATTACTCTTGAAGGACGGTGGTGTGATATTATTGTTTTAAAAGTACACTCCCCAACTAAAGATAAGGATGATGATATAAAAGACAGTTTTTACGAAGAAGTGGAACGGATATTTCACCAAATCCCACGATATCATATGAAAATTCTATTAGGGAATTTCAATGCGAAGGTAGGACGAGAGGATGTTTTCAAACCGATTATAGGGAACGAAAGTCTGTATAAGGAAAGTAATGACACCGGTGTTAGACTTGTGAACTTTGCCACATCCAACGCGACGTTCATAAATGCACTTGGACATCAACAGACGGAATAACACATAGTCAAATTGATAACGTTTTAGTAGATAGAAGAAGGCAATCTAGTATAATTGATATCCGGTCGTTTAGAGGGGCTGATTGTGACACTGATCATTACCTGGTAGCAGCGATAATACGAGAGAGATTATCGTTGAATAAAGGTAATATTAATTGTTCGTAAACGGAGAGATTCAATTTAAATAAATTAGAAGAGAAACAGGTAAGAAAGGAATACCAGATTGAAGTTTCGAATAGATTCTCGGCTTTAGAAGATTCGGAGTGCATTAGTGTTGAGGATACCTGGATTGAAATTAGAGATAGCATTAAAATTTCAGCAAAAGAAAAATTGGGACACGCGGAAACACGTAGGAATAAACCATGATTCGGCTAGGAATGCATTCAACTAGCAGAGAAAAGAAAACAGGCAAAATTACGCTGGCTACAAAATCCGAATGAAATAACTACACAAAATTTCACAAATATCAGGCGGGAAATTTCCAAAACTTTTAGAACAAAGAAACGCGATCTTTCGAAAGCTAAAATTAAGGAACTTGAAGATAGTAGTAAAAATAAAAACATCCGGAACATTTATAAGAGGATCAGCGAATTCAAGAAAGGCTAGCAACCTCGTGCTTATAAATTAAAGAAATCTGACGATACAGTTCTCATTGAAACGGAGAGCACCTTAAATACATGGAAAGATTTCTTTGACGATTTGCTTAACACGCAGCGAAAAACTAGTGTGCGTGGAGAAAAGGAGATACACACCGCAGAACCGTATGTTCCACAACCCAACCGAATATAAGTAGAAACCGCTACAAAGAAATTAAAGAAACACAAATTTCCGGGTGTAGATGAAATTCCGGCTGAGTTAATTTTAACTGGAGCCGGAAAAATTACGGAACAAGATACACAAACTCATTCTCCTTATCTGGAACAAGAAAGAATTACCACAAGAGCGGAAAGAACCAAACATTTTTCCAATTCACAAGAAATACGACAAAACTGACTGTGATAATTATCGAGGCATTTCTCTTCTGTCAACATCCTATAAAATGTTTTCAGATATTCTGTTAGCAAGATTGACTTCATACGCAGATGAAATTATTGGAGATTATCAGTGCGGATTTAGACGAAATCGATCAAGTATCGACCAAATATTTATCATTCGCCAAATACTCGAAAAAAAGTGGGAATACAATACCCCGGTACATCAAGCATTTATTGATTTTAGAAAGGCATATGACTCGATTAGGAGAGAAACATTATACAACGTTCTTACAGAACTTGGAACACCGAGAAAGCTAGTTAGATTGATTAAGATATGTTTAAATAAATCCCAAAGTAAAGTCCGGGTAGGAAAATTTTTGTCCACGAGTTTTCACGTCGAAAATGGCCTGAAACAAGGAGATGCGTTGTCGCCATTGTTATTTAACTTTGTTCTGGAATTCGCTATAAGGAAAATCAAAGATAGCAACCAGGGCCTAGAGTTGAACGGTATTCACCAGTTTTTGTCACATGGTGGTGATGTAAATTTAATAGGGGATGATAGAACAATAGAAAGAAATGCAGAGATCTTATTAAACGCTTGCAGGGACATGGGTTTAGAAGTAAATGCAGAGAAAACTAAATATACGGAAGTGCGTCGGGACCGTAATACAGCAAATTATGAATGCTTTAAAATATTAAACAATGCTTTTGATAAAGTGGATAGTTTCAAATATCTAGGATCAATATTAACAGAGGAAAATCATATTCAAGAAGAAATTAAATGTCCACTAAAAGCTGGGAATTCGTGTTACTATTCCGTTCAAAATCTCTTGTTGTCTCGAATCCTGTCAAGGAATTTGAAACTTAAAATATACAGAACGATAATCATGCCTGTTGTTCTGTATGATTGCGAAACATGGTTGATAGCTTTTGTGAATGCGGCATTGAACCTCCAGGTTCCATAGGCCATAGAGTTAGTTAGTTAGTTAGTTATGATGCATATGTACGTACCAACCTGGAATACGCGTTCATAATATTGAATCCTAGTGCACAAAAATATACAACCAGTTAGAAGCAATTCAATCAAAATTTGTTCGCTATTTAACATATAAAGACATGGGAATATATCCTCGATACGAAGAATTTTTTGAACTCTTACAAAGCTATTCAATGTATTCTCTTGAAGCAAGAAGAGTTAATTTCCTTCTGTGTTTTCGGCATAAACTTATACATAATGAGATAGATTCGTCAATATTATTGTCTGAGTGACTCTTCATGTTCCGAACTGGAAAATTCGCTCGCGGCTACAAACATTTCATGAACCACCCAGCGTACTAATACATTAAATATATCGTCTATTAGGAGAATGTGTACAATATATAATGATGTCCAAATAAAGTGCCCTACAATGGATATATTTTATATACCTATAAAAATACTTTGACTACATAGTTTAGCATATATATAACAGATATTATGTAATGTATTCATTTATGTATTCTACTGAACACTGTCAATGAGTATATACGTGTTTTGTTCAATATACAATAAATAAATTACACTTAAAAACACACATTGTATTTCCATTACTATAGGCACATTGTAGAATTTATTACACCTTATATCAACAGTAAAATTTACCTATGAAAAGCGAAAGATTTCAAAAAGCAAGACTTGCCAGACTCTTGCAAGCAAGACCAAGACCAAGACCATAACTGGGTATGGAAGACCAAGTCCAAGGGTTCGAGTGCAAGACCAAGACTAAGATTGGATGTGCCAGACTAAGACCGACTGGGTCTATTACCGACCGGAGCTCATCACTATTAACATACGATGTTTAAATGTTTATATTAAATCCTACTACCTTTATGTAATTCATTTCCATACGTCATATCATGCTGAACGTTTGCACAACGACGACAGTCGGACAGTAGTTTAAAAAATCCCATTTTTATCTAATATATGTAACTTACAAATTTATGCAAATTTATAATTTACAAAAGGCTATGTTCACGCCGTGGCTTGTCAGATGAGGGTTAATTGAACGATATTCCATCCCTGGTGGTCCTAGGTTCGAATTTTGTCAATTCTTGTTACTTTTCTCCCTTAGTTACACTTAGTTTATGCATTCAGATCTTCAAGCTTGGATCAGCCAGTGAATTAATCGTAGCTTATATTATTTTCAAATATGACACGTTAATATATGCTTTTAATAAGCTTACAATATACAACTTTGAAAATAATACTACATTTAACTTTATAGCTACATTTAATTTAATAGCTGCTATTTTATTTGCTTCAAGCTGGAAGATCTGGAATGCATAAACTAAGTGTAGCTAAAAGTAAAAAGTAACAAAAATGGACGAGATTTGAACTCATTAACACCAGCGTAGAAATCCCGTTCAGTAACCCCTTATCTAATAATCCATGACGTAAGTTATAAATACTCATTCAAATGACACCATTATGAGAATGTGTAATACCTTTTTTTGCTCTTTTTCGCTTCAAAAACGTAACATATTTAAGACTATTTGAATCATTTTCCATTAGAACTTCGAGAAAGATGATTTCTGTTTGAGTATATTGTCTTCTTTATCAGACATTTCTACCAAATACAACTCAATTCACACAACAGTAATAGACTCTTACTGTCTTAGAAAATGTTCCTAAAAAGGAAAACTGCAACACGCATCCTGAACAGTGGCGTAACTAACTGGAGCGCGGTGCGGGAGGATCACGGCAGAAGGGGACCCATTTAAGTTTCGTAATTTCTCTTTGTAGGCTTTTATGTGGTTTCATACTTTTTCCTCAATGTCTAAAGTGGGCACTACTTCATTCTTAGAAGAAGAGGAAGTTGTAAAGGAACTGTAGACTGTAAAATCTACTCAAAACATTTATCACCTCTTTACTGCAACAATTTTAACGGACAGTAATAAAGGAAAAGACTGCGTGAAATTTCAACTTACAATGAATTAGCTAAAGTTTTATTTTTAGATAATTGTCATTGCTAGTAGTGTTCCGTATTTGTTTAGACCACTACTCATTTGTAACTGTATCTAACTTTTCCTGTGACGAGCACAGCACTTAAGCGAGCATTCAGTGAATTAAACGCCATTAAAACCTATATCCATTGTACAATGGTGCAGATGACGTTGAGCTCTTTGTCAATCTTCACCATGGAAAAGGAAAAAAAAGCCACCATATTGGTATTGAAAAAGTAGTCAACGAATTCCTCTTCGAAACACATCCCTACATAGTTGTTTTCCAGATGGTAATTTATAGGTATACTTAAGTTGGTTGAAATTCCTGCGTAGTTAGGGGCTAGACACTGAAACCTTCCCCAATAAGGGAGGAAGGTGACATGTAAAAGTAGTCAAATACGAACGATATTAGTGTCGAATTCATGGTTTTCGGGGTCACAAAGATGAATAATGACACCGTTGATTATGCTTAAGTACGAGTTAAGCCTTGGTTGGCATGGAGGTCAGAGTGGTAGGGTGACAGACAAAAAGAATCGAAAACGTTCTATACTTGTGTCGAATGCATAGTTTTGGGATCACTGACATAAATACTGCCTTTTCAGATGTAGTATATGTCCAAAATCGGAACCATACAGAACCCACTTTTTGCAGCCATTTTGAAAACGGTGGCCCAAATCGAAAATGGTTTCCTACAAAAGTTGTTTCGTTTTTCAAGTACTTTTGAATGAAGTATGATTCAATACGTCTTCACATTTGAAAATTTAAAGTTGGCCCCTGGGCCCCCTTGAAGGAGGGCCCTGGTGGTCTCCACAACAACACCATGTGATGTGCCCTATGACATTTTCCTATCTCAGTTTTTGTTTCATCTTTTTATTCTCATCCATTTCGGATTTATAAGCACTGGACGTTTTATCTGATATAGGACCCACTTTTTGCGGCCATTTAAAAACGGTGGCCCAAATCGAAAATTGTTTCCTACAAAAGTTGTTTCGTTTTTCAAGTACTATTGAATGAGGTATGATTCAATACGTGTTCACATTTGAAAATTTGAAGTTGGCCCCTGGGCTCCCTTGAAGGAGGGCCCTGGGAGTCACCACAACAACACCATGTAATGCGTCCTATGACATTTTCCTATCTCAGTTTTTGTTTCATCTTTTTATTCTCAGCCGTTTCGGATTTATAAGCACTGGACGTTTTATCTGAAACACCCTGTATATATATATATATATATATATATATATATATATATATATATATATATATATATATATATATAGATAGATAGATAGATAGATAGATATAGATATAGATATAGATATAGATATATATATATAGATATATATATAGATATATATAGATATAGATATATATTACAGTAACAATGGATTTATTTTATTACCGCTCAACTGTCGTCCTTGTGCAAACATTCAGAATGATATGACGTAGGGAAATGAATTACATAAAGGTAGTAGAATTTAATATAAACATTGAAACATCGTAAGTAAAAAAAGCATGTAGTAACAAATATATTTGAATATAATTTCGTCTTAAACTAGCTGTGACTACATTTACTTCAAAATTGAGTTTATCGATTGCGTGGCTAGAAGAAAAAGTCAATAAGAATGGTCGGGATTCGAACCTAAGACCATCCAAGTACGAATCCCTTACATTAAACATTCATGTATCAGACAACGACACAAAGTATTTGACACTATTTTATCATATAGTTCTATCAAACATAACTTAATGAACACAATAAGAATAAATTTTAGTGACTTAAAAAGTGTTACTGAACAAGGGGAAGTTCATTATACACCCGATAACTAAGTCACAAGAGGTCTGCGTCCCATCTGAATGGCGCATCCACCGAGTCAACGTTTGGAATATCCCACTCTAGTAAATAAATGAAAAGTATGTGACAGGCTACGTACAGTTCTCCGTGGCTGAGTGGATAAAGTCATGCTAATATTCACTGCTAATGCTGTGACTGAATTATAAGGATCATCAATTCATTATGTCTTCTACTTTTGTTACTCCCTATTATACGTCAGGTTACCACATGAATTAGAATCGCGACTAATTATGTAAAATTCTCATTACAGTTTATATATGCAATTGCGATAAACAATAGACGAGATCCTTTCTACTCAATATACAACAGGCGCAAGTGCCTATCTTCCCTCTTGCACAAGCAATGTACTACGAAACTCAGATTTCATTAGTTTTCTGGATTAATAATTAACCGCCATCAAAACTGGTTAGTGGTCAGAAGAGTGATGAGCAAAAGACAGTTTGAGAAGCTAATACAAAACCAATGGGCCGAGAGCTGTGACAGGAGGAGTTGTCATCATGTCCATTCTGACAGAAATTGATTTAGAAATGTGGATGGGCAGAATATTTGAACCAACTGTACAAATCGGCCCACTGTTCTTAAAAGTTACTCAAGAAAAGAGAGAGAGAGAGAAAGGGATCCTTGTTGGGCTAGAAACACGGACTAAATGCAGATTTACGCTGCTGCTAACTACACAAGCTGTCTTTTCGGGCGGGGCCACTCAAATCTCTGAATCCACGTCTAGAACCAAGAGCTGCTAAAAGCGTTTCAAGGAGTCGAATAAAGTCAATGAACTTGAACTTCTTCTTAAAATCTGTTCCCTTTTCCCCTTTTTTTCTTCCGCCTTTTGAATGTTCTTTTCTGTTTCACTACAAAGTATAGTTAATTAGATGCCGGTTAAGCTGTAAGTTTAAGAACTACATTTGTCAGACTTTCTCCTGATTATCCGCCTAAAAAAAGTGAGCTGCAGAGCATTACACGGCTTCTGGCATTTCTATTTGCATAATACGGTTATTGGCAAGCCCTTAAACACATTGCGGAAGTAAAATAATGTACTGAATGAATTGAATATTTTTGTACCCAATGTTTCGACCATAGTAATACTTGAATCCTTCGGATATGTTTGTTTCATTCTCAAAACATTTATAAATTTATTAAATTTTATCTATTTTTCAGGTTTATCTTAAACATTGACCCCTTTGCAGCAGTGAAAGATATTAACTGTTATTTTTTTTTTAGTTTCTAAGTACTGTAAATTAATTAAGTAATTCGCGTTGGCTTTTTGTGTGATGTTGCGATGTGATTTTAGCATGTTAGATTTTTTCGGTATACCGTAATCTTTAATAAAGGAAAATTAAGAATACCAAGCGAAAATCTCAGTATGTGCTTGTGTACACGAAGATTAAGTTGATTATAAGAGTATAAAGTATCTATTAATATATAAGTGATTTTTATTCCAAGTCAACTTTCACAAGGAGCAAAGAACCATACAATGACCATACAACAACCATTCAAGGAACATACAAGAACCATACCGTGAGTAATTAAATGGGTGAACAACCAGGAGTATCACGAAAACCTTTCGCAATCTGTAAGCTTACTGTGGCGAGATATGCCGTTTCCAAAATCAGTTGTAAATAGTGTACTTTATAAAATGCTATATATTCATGATTTGGAGTGCAAATCATCCAAACATTTGAACAAAATTACTGACTCTTATTTTTTGTATTCTTATACTTAATGTATACAAAGTCATTGCAGGTATCACATTCGTTGCAGGTTAGCTACAGCAAAATAAGGATATAGTGTTCTAATAATCTCCAAACCATTTCTGAACGAATTTAGGATGCATTTAACACGAATCTCCGGTGGTGAGTGTTATAATATGCAAGAACAATGCGTTCTCTGCCAAATGATGTTGGAGAGATTATATATACGTGTACGGTTCATAACAGATTAAAATTTCTCCTCGTATTACCACATAGTATATTTCCTTTGACAATACGGTAATTATTTTAGCTAGAATCATTTCATGATTAACTAAACTTTTGAGGTACGTCAATACTTTATAGTGTGAACATTGATATTCTGCAATGTACTTACCTTGGCATCGTGTTGGAAACCAAGAATTTTCATGTTTATCATTCTCTATTGATGAGCAATCAAGGGTGACTACTCCTAAATTAATAAGTAAATGTAATATTCCATCTTTGATTTAGAACTTATGATATATTATAATCTTACAAGATCTTTGGCGTACATATTCTTTATATAAACAATACAGGACTACAATATTAACTATTTTCAAAAAATAAAACAACGAAAGATTAATATTTAAATACTTACTTCTTTCTTCGCTTGACCAATTATAAAAACGTTTCTCCCTTAGCATATGCTCAAATAAGCAAGTGGTTATACAAGCGCTATAACTGTAATATCTATACCACGTTAGCTCTTTCTTTTCGTTTAGGAAATAACAATTCCTTTTGTTCACTTGCACTGAATGAATATATTCATGGCTTTCATCTGAAGCATAATTAAATTCAAATTCACCTTTGTTTAGGCAGAAAAACGGTCGATCTATGATTGCATATAGTGGAATCTCTTCATTCGATTTAACAAATATATCATGCTATAATAAAAGAAGAATTATTAAGGTTCACTAATTTAGAATTATTTAAGGTTTCAAATTTAAAATTATTTTACAAATTCTGCTCCAGTTGTTATCTTTACGCAAATAAGAACAATAACATTACATTATTCCGTGAAAAAGAATAAGATTTATTAACAAATGTTGAAATAAATGGATATGAATATGAACCTTTGCTAAGGGGTAACACGGAAATATCAACGCGTTAACGTGCGTGCAATCCCGCTTTCCTCTTCCTGAAACGGATTAGGTGCAATACTAGCTTCTAGTATACACGATCCATTTGTTGGTTACAGATTTTCACACAATTTCTTCGTGAATGCTTTATCTATAAAGATATAACAAGTTTAACTGACACAAAATGCATCTAAGCCAATTAAACTGTCGTGTAAGGATGCCAACTTAAGCCATTGATATTGTCTGTATAAGTATGCTAACTTTAATAGGTAATGTAAGTAATCCAATTTTTCTTTCACATGCTATGTTAGGATTGCACCTAAGAATGGGTAACCAAATGCTTCCTGAATAATTAATATATTTTTTCTGTAAATACGATTACTAAATATATAGATGTTTAGTTACAGTCTAGGTACACTTCATCATACTTCACTGAATACGAGAAAGGTAAATACAATCGTAAGACGAAGTACAAAGGTGTCATGTTATATTTTAAAAAATGAGTTCTGGTGGTACATGAATCTGTTATATGTTATTCTTGTTCTAGAGTCTAGGATACCCGATGTAAGTGATTTCTCGGCTGAATAAAGAGATTGAGAAATGATTAAGGAGGTATGTTACAGAGAAAAACGAGTTTGTTTATGGAAGCAGGAGCCATGTAACAAATGTGTGCTTATAACACATTTATCCACTTACATACAATGTAAACTTAGGTAAGTATGTTATGGTAGTGATGAAGTGCTACTACTTTTTCTATTTCAAAAGATGTCTCCAATGCTCTTTTGTAAAAAAGGAGAAACCTTTAAGCTAAAAGACATTATCCACTTACTTCTTTAGGTAAATATAATAACTTTTTAATATTGTATGGCTATAAAATCCAAAAGGGTAAAATAATATGTACGGATGACACAAAGTAGGCAAACCACTCAAGGGTAAAAGAAGGCTCTTTTGTAAAGAAGGAGAAACCTTTAAGCTAAAAGACATTATCCACTTACTTCTTTAGGTAAATATAATAACTTTTTAATATTGTACGGCTATAAAATCCAAAAAGGTTAAAATAATATGTACGGATGACACAAAGTAGGCAAACCACTCAAGGGTAAAAGTGGATCTGAGAAGGTAGGGAACGGATGATATTTTTGCCCATTGTATTTTTTTTTAGGAATTGAAGGGATGCCACAGGTAATTTTCGGAAGTGAGGTAACGGCGTTCTCTCGCGTTCCCCCTCACTGTTACCCCTGCTACCACTACAAAAACAAACACTTATTTTCTTCTATCTTCGTTGAAAATCAATCCTCTGCATACTTTCATAAATTGTCTAACCCTCGTTGTAGTTAGTTGTTATACAAACCGAGGATTGAATGTAGCATTACGCATTCAGGAGATCTGTATAATCACACTACTTAAGGGACCGACAAAAGATTTTCATCTTTTAGAGGACAGATTTTTCTACCAATTTTTGAGTAGTTCTATTGAGTGCTCTACACTCTTTGACTGTGGGGTGTTTGGATATTATATCCCGAGCTTTTGGGTTAACAGTCTATCAGCATCAGTACAGTTCTTACTGCGTATGACTGTATCTTACATTTGGTTGTTTATCTCATTTCTCTTAACCAGGGTTGCCAGTTCACACTAAATTGGCAAGACAGCAGCACTTCGGTCCTAGCTCGCTAAACTATCTAAGTCACTAACTTATTTTATTATCGTGCTAGAGAACTGCTAATGTTAGGTCAGCACATCTATACTTTCAACCTCTTTTCCAGGTTTGGACGGAACCTCCTCCAGGCATAATGTAGGACCTCCCGGTCGCTAAAATACAAATCTAAGATAGTCACGGGCATCTCACGGAGTTCTACCGAACGTGACATTAAAGCATGCTCTCAACTACGTCGAAATTCCTCTGCCTCGATTAGTTCGCAAGGCTCCCGTGATTGCTCTCGATCTCCCAAAAAGAGTAAATATAGCGATGCTATTCTATCTCCAGGTAAAAAGAGTCCTGCTCCATAGACTCCTTCAATTGATCCTGTTGTGGACTGCCAACCGACCGCAACAATAAACTTCTATTGTTGCAAAATTTTTCACCAATCTACCTCAAGATCTCAAACATCCCATTTCTTTCAGAGATTACTTTGACCCGTGAGAATATCTATCGCATCTCAACTACAGAGAATGGTATCATAGTAGGTGAAACATCTTTCGACCCAACAACCCGAATGCAGAAGTTAAAATATTCCCAACAAAACTATAACGCCGAACTTCCCCTACTATCAGCTGTCATTCGTGGAGTCGATGCTGAATATACCGAGAAAGAAATCCGTGAAGAACTGCAAGCTGGTATCCGTCCAACTAAGCTCTTTCATATTAAGAACAATGCAGGTCCTACATGATACGACTCCTGACAGATAATCAAGAATTGATAGACGATCTCCTGAAGAATGAGGTTGGCATTTATCGTCGTTATCGTCGTGTAGAACCCTCTGGCACACTGCCTCCAATGTGTCTTCGATGTGCAAAATGTTCATTGCACAAAATGTCCAAAATACAATATAATGATCATTCTACGTATAAATGTACAGGCCAGCTTATTTGTCCTCACTGTAAAGGGCCTCATATCGTTAAAAACTGTATCCAACTAAACCAACAGCTACTTGTAATGCTTGTGACGGCTTGCATCGTACTTAATCATACAGATGCACCAACAAACCGAAACCAAATCCCGCAAAACCGGAAACGGTTGTTCCGCTCCGTGTTCATGGTGATACTAGTACTACTACTAAAACAACCAGTACTCAAACATCAATCCTCCCACCGCCTACAAACGAAACCTTACTTCGTTTTAGGACTTTTGTACTATAAAATTTACTTTCATTTTAGCGTCAGCGAATACTCGAACATATTCTGAAGGCTGCCTTTGATATTTTTCATTTACATATATCAACAACCTATTCAGGATTATAGACCTATTTTCACTTCCATTCTGGTACAGCAGTGTGCATCATCCAAATCGTCGAAGGAGTATAAACCGTATCATGTTCAATCACATCCGCTCTTTACACACCAATAGAATGCTTTACGAAACGATGGCAACAGTACATATGATCGATGGTATAGATCTAAATGAATCATTCATGAAAAATCAAACTATTACTATTGAAAAAAAACTATCATTTACTCTGTTAAGACTTACCGCAGAATGTAGCCCGAAGCTGTGTTGCAATAGTTCTCAAGTGTTCCCTACCGAAACGTTAAATTATTCCACCTCATTCTGAACAATATCGGGAACACGTCATTGCTATCCTCTATTTTCCAGATCGAGTTGTCACAGTCGCAAATATTTATGTCCAATCAACACAATCACTACCGTATCATTTCCGTACATATTAGGGATGGCCAAAAATTTTGGGATCCGGATATCCCGGATCCAGTGAGATCCGGATCTCGGATCTGGATCCGAAATTCGAATCTCAGATCTTGATTCCTATCCAAACCTACATCTGAAATTGTGATGATAAAATTTAATATCTAAAATTCGTCAAAACTTTTTTCGGATTCAATCATATAGTAGGTTGCTGTGCTTTTAAATGTTTTCATAACACGTTTGTGCTATCTTTGTTCTTTATTTTATTTTAACCTTGCAGTATTTACATGTTGCACTTTCTGTCGAAGTCTCTTTAGTAAAATGTTTCCAAGTTTGACTTCTTCCCATTTCAGAGTATACTGAATTGTCTGAAAACTGATGTAAATGGTAACAAATTCTTCTGTTTAGCTCCTCTTCCAAACTTAATGTTAGCTTCACATTGAAAATATTTATTTTATTCTTAGAAAATAAACTTTCTTATTTTCTCATATACAAATGAAATATCTTTTAGATAAGGCCCTTCTAATCACAGGAATACTAGACAAAACAAACTCTTTATTAACAGTAAAATAGTTTCTGACTCATTAGGGTCCAACCATCAACAAATGTAATAATGAATATCTTTCACTTCGAAGGTATATACAACAAAAAATATAGACTGGTTGGCGTGGAACAACAGTAGATTTTTAAACATATACACGAGAATTTCAGGAGAGCGATATGGTTGGGTTCGTTGTATGACTGTATTACCTAACTTAAGGCTTGCCCTTCTGAGGTTGGGAGTTTGTTGAAGGAGTAAATATAAAAGAGATTTCTGTTATTTTTTCTTCACCCTCCAGGTTTCTTTAGTCATACATTGCAGGACGTAACCAAAACATATCCATGCATCGTATCATTGAAGCGTTTTGTGTTTTGTATTTTAAAATGTTCAAAAATATTTAACATATTCGCATTTGTTCATGTGATCTCAGGTTCAATTCTCAGTGGGAACATACATGAGAAAACTGAAAGCTGAAACAATATGAAAATAGTATTTAAAAAACAGGAAATTGATATTAAAACTTTAGCTATCTATTGGAACTGTAAGGCTGTAGTTCAATTAACCCACACGTTTCGTGAAGATATATTACGTCGTTATTGTTTATTTACTATAAGCTACCAGATACAACAGATGAAAACATTGGAAAATGAATGGAAGGAAGGTCTCCAGAGATTTAGATCAAGGTACTAACCTAGCTTTTGCCCAGTATAACTGAGTAACAAACCTGGAAAATCCTCAGTCAGGATGGCTGGTCTCCGAATTCGAACCCGGTATTATCCAATTGCGAAGCATGAATCCTAACAAGTAGATGAGCTCGCTCCGTATTATTATTATTATTATTTAATTAACGTAATGTTTTAAAATTAGTGCAAATTAAACCCTACTTTCTTTATTGCTGATGTTATAGTTAATAAGCCTGCATGAGACATCAGTCTCTATCAAGAAAAAAATACTAGAACTGGAATTCAGGAAGCGTGAGTGAAGAGATTAATGAGAATGAGGAAACTATGCATGATGCAAAAATTGAGTAATTATGACTTCATCACAGATATATTTATTCACTTACATGCGTCAATTAATATTTCTCTGATACAGGGCACTCTTACTTTCTATAGTGGCAGGAAAATGGCCCGCTGTTGTAAACGAACACACTAAGCACGTGCGTATAGGCGCAATGTCCGTGCAAAGAAACATAGGTAAAACTAGAAGGAAATTAGGGAAAACGAGAGGAAAATAATAAACCGCTCTTCAACTTAAATAAAAGATAAAATAACTAAACTTAGAGCTACGAAAGACGCGAGGAATTTTATTGAAAATGGTTGTTTTCCTTAGTGATTAGTTGTGCTAACTATGAACATAAAATAAAAAGAAAACAAGTAGCAAGCTCTGAGTTTCGCAGGCTAGTTGAAAAGAAAATATTGGATAAAATTTAATAATAAAGAAGGCATTTATGATAATTAAAACAAACTAAATTTTGGCAAGACAGTCCTTTGGTTCCTACCAGCGGGCTTACGTTCAAAGTGGGGATGTGTAGTCAACGCATCGACACTCGAAGTCCCTAATGCCGGCTTTCTAGACTGGAGTCCACTACCTCTTACTTAAGATAACTCCTCAATTGTCCTCACGATGCTGGGTCAACATCGAAATTGTTGAGTGCCTCTCCGGAAATTGAACCCATGATCACGGGCACCGAAGGCACGCGCTAACCACTGTTTTTTTTATATATAAAAAGGTAACAGCTTTCTATCAGATTATTTAACCTGTTGAACGCTTTGCACGGATTACACTGTAACCATTATGACACCACACAGACATAGAAGTACACGAGGACAGTTAAAAACATTCTATGCCCGAAGCGCGATTTGAATCCAAGACATTCACAGCAAAGGATCCACAGCCTAATACCGCAGACCACTCGACGATGGCTGTCGGGTTTTCTCGGCTAATCCATAGCACATTTTAAGTAACTGATTATTTTAAAAGTTGCTCCTAAATACTGACAATCTGTCTTATGTATCAAATATTTCCTGCGATAATACCATACACTCTCCGTCTTCAATAGACGAAAAGCTATAATTACCCATAGTATCTAATACAGAAATGAGTTCTGATTCTCTAGTAGCTGCTGATGGTGATAGTCAAGGTTTTGGATTTATAATATTCTATGTTGCCGTAAACCCTCTTCAAGAAGATAACTGTTAATCTTAGCTTTGAAAATGTTATATAAGGAGTTTTATTGCTTTCCTTAGGTTGCATTAGGAATTATCGGATTTATTTTAACGCTTAACTTTCACATCTCTTCTGATTTTCGAATATTTAAATGCGATTATCCCCTTACGGTCAATTAGTGATATTTTAAATCATTTCGAACCAACTTTATATATGGCTAGTCTTGTTATATGGGAATAATTGAGACCAAAAGCAGTCTACAGGCTAAGTCCAAAAGAATCTTGGCCGACCTCCTGATAAACCACGTCTTTCAACAAGGTGAATTGTGGCAATTCGATACCCACATGAGGAAAACTTCGGTTCAGTGTGAAAGCTTCCATAAGAACCAGCACTCTAATCAGTGGAATGTGCTTTACTAATTTTTCATCAATGTGAAAGTACCTAAATATATTACTAAAAAAGAAAAGGCCTTTATTTCAAACAAGTCGCCATTACAGTTTTTATATTTGAACAACACTCATGAAAAGTCATGTTAAAGCGCGACTTTGCCCCTGAAAAAGAATATTTATCTGTTTTTAGTTTTTCGTGTTCCCCAAAGTACATGCGGAATTAGTGGAAGTGCCGTACGCTCGCATTACCTAGGTACAAACGGCTACGATCTTGGTACTAGCATATGTTTCGGTTTCCAGATCTCAAATATTTATCTTTCAGCCTGATTCTATGTATGAATCCGAAATTTCAAATCTAGATAAGGTTAACCAAAATTCATAGTTTATTCTCAGTGCCCATATTGTGATTTACTAAATAATTATTATTAAATCTAATTGTAAGGTATACATTTGATATTTTGAGCAGACTGAGCAAGATAAATATACGTAAAAACTAATCAATACTTGTCTTAACTGTTTGTGTTTTCTTAACTGTCAATGAAATAGGTGTATTGAGGAATTTTAAATATTTGTGTTTTGTATTCTCGTTTCAAATATAAATATGTGTGTATTTCATCTCGGTCCTGCAAACGGGTGGACCTAGATTCGACATTCGAACTCTCTTCCGGATCAAATCAGATTTTTTTTTTTTTTTTAGTAAGACAAGAATTTGATCTTTAGTGTATAATGAATGGGACAAATAGACTTGTCAATATTCGTCTTGATTTTCTGATTTCTTCTTCACTGTCAGGACTTCGTGAAATTACTTTCGGCAAAGTTTAGATAATCAAGTTTATCACAATTTGGGTGGGATGTGGGTTTGGATAAGTATCAAGATCTGAGATCCGGATTTCGGATCCAGATCCGAATTTCGAACCCAGATAGGAGATCCGAATCCAGATCCGAGATCCGGATCCATATCCGGAATCCGAGATCTGGATCCAGATCCGAAATCCGAGATCGGAGCAGGTCCGAGATCCGGATCCAGATCCGAGATTCGAAATCCGAATCCAGATCCGAGATTCGAGATCCGGATCCAGATCCGAAATACGAGATACAGATCCAGATTAATTGAAATCTAACAGTCCACTTGCCCACAAAGCGGAATCACTCCGGATTTAATCATACCACCGAATAAACTCTTGACTTCCTCTACTATGAAAGTACTGAGAACTATAGGGAGTTATCACCTTCCAATTCTTATTACGATTCCACTCAGAATTCAATATCTTTACCTTTGAAATATAATTTAAATAAGGCCAACTGGTTCAAATATAAAAGCACGACTCGAAGATACTAATACCACTCTTACCAGTTTGGAATCAATCTATTAGCGGAGAGTTTAACGGAAGCCATTACTAGTGGCACCGAACATGCTATCCCAAAAATACTTCTCTTCCACTTCGACCTAATCTACCTCTATATGCACTTCAGGATCGTTCTCACGATTACTTTATAGAGTACTGAAGAACACATTATTCATACTATATGCACTTCTGGATCGTTCTCACGATTACTTTGTAGGGTACTGAAGAACACATTATTCATACTATATGCACTTCTGGATCGTTCTCACGATTACTTTGTAGAGTACTGAAGAACACATTATTCATACTTTTTCCACCGACACAAACAGTTTCAGAAAATAGTAAAACATTACGTCATAGCCAAAAACCGGCCTTTCCGTCTTACCTGGCGGAATTCATGTAACAAACTATAAAATGTGCGCAATCCGAAGAAATTTTGGAACGTATTTAAACGCATGACTTTTCAGAAACATGGACCAAATATCACCTCCTAGTTAATGGTACAGCTCCAACAACTGATAAGGACAAAGCAACGACATTTGCAACGTACTTCAAAAACGTCTTTACATCTCATTCAATTTTTGCACATCCTTCTCACCACTGTATTGAACTGCAATCGCTAGAAGACCAGTTTGGTGCTCCACTCAATGCTGCCGATAACATCCTAACCCCAATTACACCTGAGGATATGCACAGTGTTCTACATAACAGACTCAACACCTCACCTGGTGCAGACTTCATCACTTACTATCAACTTTCATATTCATCACCTATATTTCATACGTTGCTTGCCCTTCTTTATAACACTGTCCTATCAACAGGATATTTTACTAGCCTGTAGAAGATTGCTAAAGTACACCCATTAGCCTGACTTCCGTATTCAGGAAAACATTGGAAAACTTTCTTAAACGGCTCCATCCTTTTCTTACACAACGAAATATTCTTTCTTCTACTCAAGCAGAATGTAGACCCTTCTATGCTACTAATAACCAACTACTCAAACTCTATTTGCTCGTAATGAACCGCTATAATAAACGCCTTCCACTTGTGCTTATATCCTTTGATATATAACGTGTTTTTGATATCGTCTGGCACGCCGGGGCTAATATTTAAACTCAAACATCTTCTGCCACTTCATTACGTCCGATTGATAAATTTTCTTTACCTGTCCCGTGCATTTACACAACTCAACCAGGGACAATCGCACGATTTTCTCTTAAAAGCAGGAATGTCTCAAGAATCCGTTTTCTCTCCGCTTTTATGTATCTTATACGTAGCTGATACGTCTTGTCCATCACCTCCAATTCATGCTGTACATTTCGCGACAACACAGCCTATCAAGCTCTAGGCTCCTCTGTACACTGCATAAATATTCATTTACAATCAGCAACCGATAACTTAATCTCGTAGTGCTTGTGTTGAAACTGAAAGTGAATCCAATTAAAACACAAATGGCGTTTTTTGGTCTAAAGAAACACATGTACTATCCCTCACGCAATCCTGAGCACCTTCATATTACTGTTCTCGGCTCAGAGATCTCATTACCAAATAGCGTTAAATATCTTCGGGTTTATTTTGATAAACATCTCACATGGCGGAACGACTTGGCCGCAGTAGAGAAAAACATCCGCCATCGTTGGAAACTGTTACGTAACTTGATGGGCACAACCTGGTGCTTCAATAATAAAGTATTAATACACATCTATAAAGTTTTTGTCCTGCAAGCTATGACCTACAGACATCTAGCCTGGCTTTCAGTGACTCCCCAGTTTAATAACCGCCTCCTGCTCCACGAGAGCCAGGAGTTACACATAGCCTACTCTCTCTCTCTCTCTCTCTCTCTCTCTCTCTCTCTCTCTCTCTCTCTTTCTCTTTCTCATACCAAACCTCAAACGCTGAAATCTATCAACATACCAATGCATCCTATATTGGATCATTTATATCGCCTCAGAACCCGCTACGTGACACATGATAATAGCTACATCTCATATTATAATCAAAGACCTCTCAGATCCCCTGTTACTCTTACTCTCCCCCGTTCTGGTTATTCCCCTCTGAACCACCTCTTCGCCTCTTCGCAATTTATGAACAAGTAACCAACTCAGATGACTACAACCCAGAGGGAAGAATCTATCAAAGCCATCCATATCTATATCGCTAATGGCTTGGACAAAATACTCGCTTTCCATTGCCACGTACGCCAAAGTATCTTTTCACTAAACTCGCCGTAAGCCGCCCAACGTCACACGTTTAACTTACTTTATTACGTTGCCTCAAATTATACCGTTGTACAACACAAGCTACTAACAAGACATTTTTATTATCGACTCTAAACATAAATTGACCCTTCTTTACCATCTCCACACTAACCACAAATAATTAACACATCACTCTGGCCAAAGAGAATGTGTCACCTTCTACGCCCTCCCATCGCAAGGACAAAACAGCGCACGCAAATACCATGTGAGCGAAAACAGTCCAGGGGCAAAAACCATGAACATTTTGCAGTAAGCTCGCTCGCGCTCGAGCTCACTTCTTTGAACTGGGCTCGCGATCACTTACCTCAATTGGGCTAGCGCTTCCAACTACTTCTCTCAACTGTTCTCGCAATCACTCTCGGTCGCGGTCACTTGGGCTCGCACTCACCTCTCTCGACTTTGCTCGTAGTCACTCGGGCTTGCACTCAAACGACCGGGTCAAGATAGGTATTAGGTTGAGAACCACTTCCACAGACTGTTTACAATTTTTATTGACATTTTAAGGAAAGATGAGTCAGGAACAATTACAGCTGATGTTTCGTAAGTTTGACAACCCCAAACTGTGTTTACTGCGTTTCAGGTTGCATAATTGACAGGTATCCTTCCTAGCTATATAGATATAAAGACAAAAACTGCGCAAGGAAAAAGTAGCGCATGCAAATACAGCGTAGACAAAAACAGCGCATGAACAAAAACCGCGCATGGACTAAAACAGCGCATGAAAATACAGCGTAGACAAAAGTCATACGTGAACATTTTGCACTAATCTTGCTCGCGCACACTGCTTTCAATTGGGCTCGCGCACACTGGTGCTCGCGATCATTTACCTCAATTGGGCTCGCACTCACTCGGGCTTGCACACACTTCCCTCAATCGTGCTCGAGCTTGCGATCACTTTCACAAACTGGACTCGCTCTCATACGGGGTTTCACTCAATTCCCACGAATGGGCTCGCGCTCACTAATTCTAAGTGGGTTCGCGTTCACTCGAATTCGCGCTCACTTCTCTCGGATGAGCTCGCGCTAGTGATCAATTCTCTCAACGGGACTCGCGATCACTCGGGCTCGCGATCACTTCCCCAAACTGTTATCGCTTTCGCACTTACATTTCTTGACTGGCCTCACTCTCACTCGGACTAGCACTCACTTATATAATTGATACTCGGGCTCGCGCTCAATTATGGAACCCGAGCCCAGCTGAGCATGAGTGCCGAGTTTGCGAGCGTCGGGCTCGTGAGTTTGGGCACCTATCATAAAAGCGGCGCATGCCAGGCCCGCAATGCACATCTTTTCCCAAAACAAACGTTGTACAATTCTTGATATCTCAATAAATAGTATTGCGCTTATATTTTTATATTGTGTTCTCTTTATAGGTCAAGTCATCAGTTCTGTTTTGTATATACATAGAGTATTGGTTTATAGCCTTTCCCTTAATATCTATTCCATTTATCAAAACGAAACTTGGTACATTCATTTTTTAACCCCTGTAGTAGCTTTCAGAATACATTTGGATTGTGTGGTTTTATCTAGGGCCACTCCAGAAGTAACCAAATTTGATGGGAGGTATTTTTGGAGAAAATATTTCCCAATTTTCCGTTTTCAAATGCTTTATGGGCGCCAATACATAGCACTGCTAGCGATCTTGTTTCATGCTGAAGAGAATGAACTATAAAGCATGACTTTCTAATGAACAGTGTTGATGCAATATCCTTTTCACTGCGAATCTACAATTTTCAATGCTAACAGGATTAATAGGCTCCAGAGATTTATTCCATTGTCCATATCACCGGACGTTTAGTGAATGAACATATTTTTGTTATGTTTATCGAATGGACTTGGTTTGATTCGAATGTCCGGACGACACGTTCATGTATGTTCCTTGTGAGGTTCGCATGTCATTTGAATACGGCCATATGGATACTGGATTGTGCTTCCGTTCCTAGACATTTTTATTAAAGGTATTTTAAATTTACTAATTACACAAAACACACTTTCCGACACTGTTCCTGACACACACACACACACACTCTCGATATATCCGGAGTTCGTATCCGGTTTTACACGGGGATATATCGAGTGCAAGCATACAGTTTCTTTCTGGGACACGCGGAATTCCGACGTTCCTGGAGTTCTCCAGCCCAGAAAGATTCACAGCCACTCTTCCATTCATTCAACTACACTATTATAAACATCATTCTTAGTTCGGTGTTTCTCCGTTTACTTTACAATTTTAATCATTTGTCATAGTACTGTTTACCCATTCGGCTGAGACCTCTAGTCGGCAGAGTGCCAAGGAGAGTCTGTCTTAATGAAAGGAATGGACTGTAAAAGAAAAAGAAAACAAAGGAAAGCGTTTGTTATTCGGGTCGGCTGTAAAGGTATTGTTTGCAGTGTTACCAACCCGGCGCAGTAAATCTATACCTGAAAAGATTTTATAAATAATAATATGACAATGAAATCAAAGTGGGCCTACAGTGCTGAAAGCACGATAACCGATTATTATTGTCCGTAGGGCATGACTGGGGATCTACGGTGCAAGATGAACCAAAAAAGAGAGGAATCCAAAATTTGGAGGAGGGGATAAGCACAATACTTTGCATTCACTGGTTGACGGTATTGGCTCCATCATAATAAAATAACAAACCGAGGCGCGTACACACACACGCTCACGCAAGGATAACCACGAAACAGGTAAGGAAAAGAACTAGAAAAATACAGTAAACTGCACACGCACAAGCGTATGTATACTGTATAGAAATACAATAACTGAAGTTCTCCCGCGGGTTGTTGGCGCGATCAACCGAATGTCGAGGCCTCTAAAACACAATGCAAGGCTGCATTTAAAATGCGCGCACTCTGTTCACTGCGTGACATCATCACCTGACCAGAATGTATTGCTGACCTGGGACCAACTTACGTAGGCTGGCAACTATGTTTAAACTTCCAACCTTCTTTCTCTCGCTCCCAGAGGAGAAAACGAACATATGTTGTCCATACATACACATACCCATTTTTCGTAATTGACTCTTCTACTTCTGTCATGCGCAGAAGTGTCGAGGGACCTAATGTCCGAGGGTAAACAGTATATTGTACTCTTATTACTTCTGATAAGTCATTTGTTATTATGCTTAATGTCCTATAGTCCTCCTCATTAGATATAATTTTGTTTAGTCTTTCCATTTTATTTGATCTCTTCCCTCTAGGTGTTCTTTCAGTAATGGACACCATAGTACGTGATGTTCTTGTGTGCCTATTTCTTCGCATTGACATTTTGGATGCTCTATTTGTCCTTCTTGTAACGCGTGAGTTACAAGTAAAACTTTACAAGTGTAACTCTCAGATTTTGATAAAATTTGTCAAATAGATACTACACATGAAATATACGAATACGTGTTTTTTTCTGCAGAAAAACTGTTTTAAGAGACAAAAGCCCCCACGAAAAATTTTGAAAGTTGACTCCGGAAAGGCGAAAACAAATGGACCGAAGTGAACGAAATTGTGCACAGATGTTGTAGACATAAAATGAGGAATACGAATATCAAAAGTGCCAATAACAATGTCACAAGTGCGTAAAGGACATGAAAAATTGGAACAAAACTTAAGGGACAATAAGTAAAAAATGCGCAACACTCTTTTTATTTTCTCCAGAAAAACTGTTTTAGGGGTAAAAGTCCTCACCCAAACTTTTGAAATTTGACGTCCGAAAGGCAAGAAGAAGTGGACCGAAGTGAATGAATGTGCACAGATATTGTAGAAGTACGGTGAGTGAATGCGTTTTGTATTTTCTGAAAAGAAAAAGACTTCGGTGGACCGAGGTGTTGGATGGCGGAAGAAGTGCACCGAAGCGAACGAAATTGTGTGTAGCTATTGTATACATAAAATAAGGACCACAAGTGTCCGCATCCGATTTCTTCAAATTTGGCAGATCAACAGTAAGCACAGAGAGAATAGCGTATTTAATAGTATTTCAAGAGGCACCTTTAACCCTTACAATGCTTTTCCTCATAAACAAAAACACGTGTCGATTTATTTCCTCCTTGTTGCTGATGGGCCAAATTTGAAGCAAATCTGATAGGGACATTTGAGAAAGACGTAAGTCCTTATTTTACATATATAATATGTATACACAATTTCATTTGCTTCAGTCCACTCCTTCTTGCCATATTACGGTAATATTTACTTTTTTCGGAGAGGGCTTGGCCCCAACATTGTTTTTCCTCACAAGTTGAAACACGTTTCGTTTACTGTTTTGCAAATTGTCTCTACACGTACTTTCGTTGCAATTCTCCATATCCTGTAGGAAATTCTGACGTATACTTATTTGCACTTTTGATATTTTTAATCAACGGTTTAGAAGGTCTGTGGCCCACCCAACCGTTTTTATTTTTTGAGGAAGATACTAAACAAATATTCCCTCATTTAACGACTAAAATATCTGCATACAGCTTCATTCACTTTGGGTCACTTCTTGCCTTTCGGTCGTCAACTTACAAAATTTTGCGTTTGGCTTTTGCCCCCTAAAACCGCTTTTCCTCAGAAAATAAAAAACGCATTGTGTGTTTTTTGCGTATTGTCACTACACAAAGTTTCGTTGGAATTCTTCGTGTCATTTAGACGCTTCTGATATATGGATATTATCACTTCTGATATTTCATTATCAAAAGTTTGGAGGGATCCGTGCCCCATTCAACCATTTCTTCCGGAAAAATACGAAGCACATATTCCCTCATTTTACGTCTACAATATCTGTACAAAATTTCATTGACTTTGATGCACTTCATATTGCCTTTCGGTCAAGTTTCAAAATTTTTGGTGGGCGCTTTTGTCCGTAAAATCGGTTTTTCTCAGAAAATAAAAAAATGTATTCGTTAATTTTTGCGTATTGTGCCTACACAAAGTTTCGTCTCATTTCTTCATGTCCTTTACACACACATCTTACATACGGTTATTAACTCTTTTAATATTTCGTGATCAAAGGTTTGGAAGGGTTCGTGCCCCATCGAAACATTTTTTCCAGGAAAATACGAAAACCATATTCCCTCATTTTACGTCTACAATATCTGTGCAAATTTTTCTTTCACTTCGGTTTACTTGTTTTTGCCTTTCGAACATCAACTTCCAAATTTTTGGGTGGGGGCTTTTGCGCCATAAAAACGTTTATCCGCAGAAAATTATAAAAGGCGTATTCGTTTGGTTTATTTGTAGTATCTACCTGCCAAATTTTATCAAAATCGGAGTGATGCAATTAGGAAGTGTTACTTGTTATTATAGTTCTGACTAGTAGGAATCAGCAGTAAGATGATGTGTATAATAAAGTTTGAAATATTGCAAGTCAGAGTTATCCAGCCAAGAGTCGGGTTCAGCTCAAGAGCTAGTATGCTTTATTAAATTAATCTCATAACTCCCCAATATTTCCCTTGGGAAAGAATCTGCATTGCGGGCCATGCATGCGCCACTTTTGTCATAGGTGTCGAAACTAACGAGCCCAACGCTCGTGAGCTCGGCACTCGCGCTCAGCCGGGCTCCAGTTGAATAATTGAGCACGAGCCTGAGGAGCCTGAGCTTCAATGAAATAAGTAAGCGCGATTCCCACAGAGCGTGAACCCAAGAGAGAAAAATGAATGCGAGACCGATTGAGCGCGAGACTCAGTGATCGCAATCTCAGTTGAGAGAAATGAGCGCGAGTCCGAGTGAACGCGAACACTCTCAGAATAAGCGAGAGCGAGCCATTCGAGAGAATTAACTGTGAGCCCAGTTTCTGGAAGTGTTCGCGAACTCGAATTATTGCGAGCTAAACTGGGAGAAGTGATCCCGAGCGTGAGCCCAGTTGAAGGAAATTAGTGAGAGCTTGAGCGAGCCCGAGCTCAGATGAGAGAAGTGCGCGCGAGATCGAGTGATCACGAGCGAATTACGATTATTGAGGGAGAGCCTACTCTAGAGAATTGAGTGCGAGCTCGTGTGAGCGCAAGCCCAGTTTCGGGAAGTGATCGCGAGTCCAGTTGAGAGAAGTGATGGCTAACTCGAGAAATAATCGCGAGGCCGAGTGAATGCAAGCTAAGTTGAAGGAAGTAAACTTGAGTCCGAATGAGCGCGAGCCCAGTTAAGAATATTAAGCGCAAGCTCCTGTGAGTTCAAGTCCGAGTTAGTACGAGCCCAGTCGAGAAAGATGAGCGCGAGCCGCATTGAGGTAAGTGATCGCAAACTCGAGTGAGCGCGAGAGCAGTGTAAAGGAGTAAGCTCGAGCGCACGAGCTTAGTGCAAAATGTTCATCTATGGCCTAATGGAAAATATTTGCTCTCTTTTTGCGCTCTTTTTGCCCTCGCGCGGTATTTGTTTATGTGCTGCTTTTGTCTACGCGGCATTTGCATCCGCTGTTTTGTCCTTGCGCTGTTTTTGTCCTTATATCTATTTAACAAGGAATAATATATGTCAATTATGCAACCTGAATCACAGTAAAGACCTTTGAGTTGTCGAACTTAAGGGATTTCTTATGTAATTGTTCCTGACTCATCTTTCCTATAAACGTCTATAAAAATTGTAAACAGTCTGTGGAAGTGATTCTCAGCCTAATTCCTATCTTGACCCACTCGTGTGAGTGCAAGTCCGAATGACTACGAGCCCAGTCGAGATAGATGAGTGCGAGCCCAAATGACCGTGAGCGCGAGTGATTGAGGGAACAGTCGAGGGAAGTGGTCCGAAGCGCTAGCCTAATTGAGGAAAGTGAGAGTAGCCCAGTTGAAAGAAGTGGGCTCGATTGCGAGCAAGCCTAGTGCAAAATGTTCATCTACAGTTTTGTCCATGGACTGTTTTCGCTCACACGGTATTTGAATGGGCTGTTTTGTCCTTGCGTGTTTTTATTCATGCGTTGCTTTTCTCACGCATTATTTGCATGCGATATTTTTGTCCTTGTTCGGTTTTTGTTCATGCGCTGTTTTTGTCCACGCGGTATTTGCATGTGTTGTTCTTGCCCTTGCGCGTTTTTAGTCCATGCGCTGTTTTTGTCCTTATATCTATTTTACAAGAATGAATGATTTTCGATTATGCAACCAGATTTTCGATTATTTGATTTCGATTATGAAATGTCAGTAAAGACATCTGGGTTGTCAAACTTAAGGGACTTCTGCTGTAACTTTCCTGACTCATTTTTCCTAATGATGTCTATAAAAATCGTAAACAGTCTGTGGCAGTGGTTCTCAACCTAACTCATATCGACCCGTTCGCGTGAGTGTAAGCCCCAGTGAGTACGAGCCCAGTCGAGATAGATGATTGCGAGCCCAAGTGACCGCGAGCGCGAGTGATTTCGAGAACAGTTGAGGGAACAGTACAATGCAAAAGAGCGAAAAATGTCATATGAAACAACAATTATAGATTATACTTTACCAAATGAAGAATTGAAAAAATGTAACTGGAATTAGGTAATACAGAGTAATTGCTTTAATACTGCAACTTCGAATTTCATCGAAACGATGAAAAATTGTATAAGTATTTCACGTATGAGCAATAAAAATAAAAACTAAGCAGTAAATATCGCAAAATAAAACAATGGATAACAAGAGGATTAATGAACTCTATAAGAGAAAGAAATAGTTTAAATCGTTTAGTATTAAAAAACCAAAACGATTTAGAATTTGGATAATATTACAGAAGGCGTAGAATTAAATTTACCCAATTAATAAAAGAAGTTAAAAATAACTACTATAGAAAACAAATTACATTATGTAATAACAATGTTATTAAATTATGGACGGTAATGACAGATATTATAGATAAACATGACAAAAAATATGAAGAAATAAATGAACTAAAGACTAAAAGTAGTCTACTAACGTTTGAACGTGATCCAATGTTAATAGTTGAAAGTTTTATTGAGTAATTTTCCAGTGTTGGCAAAAGAATAGTTAACAGAGATTGATGATGAAATAAATTTTAATTTGAATTTCCAAACTAAAGTAGTAAACTCTATATTTTCCACTTCAATCGCTGAACAGGAAATTGAACGCTTCATAAATGAATTATCACCAAAAACAACATCTGGTATAGATGGATTATCATCAAGTATATTGAAACATACGAAATCAAATATATTAAAAATATATTCGCAGTATATATTTAACCTAAGCTTAGAAACAGGTGTATTTCCTAATGAATTTTTAAGACTGCTGTAATAAAACTTATAAGTAAAACAAATCTCAAAGGCTGCTCCTAATAACTATAGGAATATACACCGTGTATCAATCCTCAGTAATTGTGTTAAACTGTTAGAAAAATGTATGAAAAGATTAGTTAATTTGCTTGAACAAAATAAATTCTTTTCTTCAAATCAATATGGATTTCAAAAAGGTGAAAGTACATCAATTGCGGTATACAATTTAACAGAGATTCTTTGTAAAAATGTTGATAAAGCTCAAAAAGTAATTACAGTTTTCCTAAACTTAGCTAAAGCATTCGAGACAATATCACACAAAATTCTCTTAAATAATCGAGAAAGATGTGGAATAAGGGGTAGATCGCTATCTTGGTTTAGCAGTTATTTGAAAGACAGAAAACAGGCCGTGGAAATAGCTAATCTTCAAAGCAATTATTCATATGTTAAACAAGGAGTCCCACAAGGGACTGTATTGGGCTCAATATTATTTTTAATTTATATAAATGATTAGTGTAATTTAAAAATGGACGGACATATACAATCATTTGCTGATGACACCTCTCTTATATTTACTGATAAAACATGGACAGATGTATTCAAGAAAGCTAAAACAGAAATGAAGAAAGTAAAACAATGGCTTGATAATCATCAGTTAGTATTACATGCTGAAAAAACAGGTAAATAACGTTTTCGCCAACTTTAACAGGACAGCCGTCAAAATGCTGAAAAATGTAGCTGTAGTCCTTATTATTGAAAATAAAGTAAAATACTTAGATATATTTATTGATAAGCATCCAAAATGGTTTCTTCACATTACACATATCGCCACAACACTAAGAAAATTATTTTGTAAATTAATTCAATTATGAAACATTCTAAGCATAAAAGTATTACGTACTGTATATTATGCTCTTGTAAATAGTATACTTACATGTGACACATTAATTTGGAGTGCTGCTTACCCTACCCATTTAAAACCTTTCATTGTTCAGCAAAATAATATTGTAAGAATATGTTTAAAAAAGGGATTTGAAAGTAGACTAGATAGACTCTATGACCAATTTTCAGTGTTACCACTTTCAAAATTATATTTGCAGAAAATATTAATATATGTTAAAAAGAATAGAAACGAATGAAATATAATAAAACATATTTATATAACCAGAAATGTGACAAACAAAAGTTTAAAAATTAAAGCAACGAGTAAATCTATAACTCAATATCAAACATATTACAGAGCTCCGAAGATCTATAATGAGCTCTCTCTCCGATTCATAGAGCTAAGTAATTTCAAAATACGAGGGCAACTGGTACCCGTTTGTGCAATAAAGACACAATAGTACATATTAACAAATATACACATTTATATTGGAAAGAGCATACTTTACACTACTTCTCCACATAATCACCAAGAAATTGAGGCATTTGTCATACCGTGTGACGAGTTTTTGTATTCCAGGGTCATAGTCCTCCGCCCCCAGTGTATTGAGATACGTAGTCACGCCTCGTTTAAGTTCTTTATCGCTGTCAAATCTTTTTCCCGCCAGAAAGTCTTTAAGCTTCGTAAAGAGATGAAAATCCGAAGGGGCCAAGTCCGGACTATACGGTGGATGGTCGAAGGTTTCCCACTTGAATTGCTGCAGAAGTTATTGTGTTTTCCCAGCTGCATGGGGCCTGGCATTGTCATGAAGAAGAATGACGCCTGTAGACAACAGACTTCGCCGTCGATTTTGTATTGCCCCCATAATTTCTTTAATGTTTCACAATACGCATTAGCATTAATTGTGTCTCCATGGGCCATAAAATCAATGAGCAGTACACCTCATCAATCCCAGAATATGGTTGCCATGAGTTTCCTGGTGGACGGAACTGTCTTGAATATTTTGGTTTGGTTGGTGAATGAGCGTGATGCCACTCAATAGACTGTTATTTACTCTGATGTGATGCATAACAAACCCATGTTTCGTCCCCTGTAACGATGCGATTCACGAAAAAGTCTCCTTCATCGGAATAACGTCCCAGAAACGTCAGTGCTGCAGCCATACGCTTGGTTTTGCGCTCATCTGTGAGCATGCGAGGGACACACCTTGCACAGATTTTTGAATAATGCAGATGGTCTTTGACAATTTCATAAATAGTTGTTCGAGACACATTAGGAAAATGTTCACAGAGTTCATCAATTGTCAAGCACCGATCGTTCCTCACGCATACGTCTACTGACCTCAGCAGTTCTTCTGTAATGACAGATGGTCTCTCTGAACGCTCCTCGTCGTGTGTGCTCCCCCTCCCCAGGTGGAAGTTACGACACCAGCGCCGAACAGACGACTCGTCCATCACATTGTCTCCATACACCTCCTTTAATTGGCGATTACTTTCACAAGGTCGAACGTTTCGTACATTAAGAAATTTAATCACGGCCCTCACTTCACAAGTGGCGGGGTTCTCAATTCGCTTAATCGTTATAAACGAGCACAGACACAACACAGGCACTGCTAGCGTCACGCAACCTCGCACAGAGCAGGCAGACAAGCCACTGACGTGGTCTGACCTTGCCCAGCGGCTCCCCGAGTCGTCAGCGCTTCATGCGGCGCAAATGGGTACCGCTTTCCGAATGGCCCTCGCATATAAAAGGTTAATTTTATAGTGGTTAAAAGAATCAAAGAGTATTTAAAGAACTATTGTTAGGTAAAAGTAAGAATTATAAACCTCATATATTACAGTAAGAAAATAAATAAATGAAACACGAGAATCAGGCTCACACACAAGCATTTGCTTATGTGAGCCATTTTCTATCTTTTCTTTATTCCTTCTATAAGAAATGCAAACATTTCGCAATATAGAAGTAAGTGCATTGAATTATTCTGCCCGACACCGGAAGATAGACATGACTTGTGGAAGTCCAAAGTCCTGTCATCTCTAAATACCGGGTACGTTAAACTCTATTAATAAAGGGAATCTAGGAAGTCCGATTTCTTTTGGAGAAGTAATAGCACTTACAAGTAGAAAATTTGACTTGTTAAATTCTCTAGTAGTTAATTTTTCTTTTTTATTTTATTTCATTAATATTTTGTAATTTTTATTTTTATAATTTAGTATGTTCATGTATTTTCATGTGTACACTTTAATATATTGGGTACACCCAATATATTAAATTTTCTTCTTTTTTTAAATAAAATGAATAAAATAAAGTGGTCAAAAACGCGAGCTCAATTTAGGTAAGTGATAACGAGCCCGAGTGAGCGCGACCCCAGTTGAAGGAAGTGAATTCGAGCGCGAGCGAGCCTAATACAAAGTGTTCATCTATGTTTTTGTCCATGGGCTGTTTTCGCTCATGCGGTATTTGCATGCGCTATTTTGTCTTTGCGCGGTTTTTATTCATGCGCTGTTTTTGTCCACGCGGTATTTACATGCGCTGTTTTTGTCCTTGCGCGGGTTTTGTTCATGCGCTGTTTTTGTCTACGCGGTATTTGCATGCGCTGTTTTTGTCCATGTTCAGTTTTTGTCCATGTGCTGTTTTTGTCCACGTTGTATTTACACGCGTTGTTTTTGCCCATCGCTGTTATTGTTTGCGCGGTTTTGACCTAGAACCTTTGGCAAAGAATACTTTCATTCATAATTAGCTAAATGAATGTTTATGTAGATTGCGTGATCATTGTATGCCGAGTTAAAAGAACACTTAAAAACGCCCATTTCTATGTTCAGTACTGTCCATGTAAATTCACAGAAGTAAATAAAACAGATTTAGACGAAATATCTTTAGAAATTTTATAAACAAAATCATCGGAAAATGTGGTTAGTTGAGTATGTATTATGAACAGTAATAAAAATACATGCCTAAATGGATAATGGTTATTTATATAACCTCCCGATTTTTTTCTACAGCTTACATAATACTTATTACACAGGCAAAATAAGACGTTATAACATCATGTTATGGCACTAAGATTCTATACACAACGATATATTTGTGTTGGGATTGTGTTGAATGTGTATTATGAGAACTTTTACGGTTTCCAATGGTAATGTGTTGTAAATGTGTTAGTTTAAAATTCCTAAATTTCTTGTTATGTTGTTTAAGAATGTGATCCGACACAATCTGTACGTTTATATCAAAGAACTATATGTGAAGAAACTGTAAATTCGTAAGTCTTGGATTTGATATATAAATTGACTTTAGCTGAGCCATCGTCTCAGCTAAAACACACGAAAAGTGAAATATTACGATATGGAGTGATTTGAAGCAAGACGGTAATTATGGCTGCGTCTGTATTGCTACTAGCGAAGTTGCGCTTTATACTGTAGAAAAGGGAGTGTTTGTAGTAGTGTTAATGAAAGAAATTGGAATATCTGTCAGTAAAGTTACGGTTTTTTAATCGATGTTGGACAATACGATGCAGTTGCCTAAACTTTATCCAAATATAGTAAACACTTCGTCGAATTCGAAAGTTGGATTGACATATAGAATGTATCTGCACGTTACACTAACACGTGTATCTGAGAATTAAACTGAAACTGTGCTATACTCGGAAATGCTGCTTTTTTTTCAGAAACGTATATCTTTGCAATAGAAAGTATCAAATCAGCATTTGCGAGTCTTTCAGAAAGTTAGTTATTCTATATTAGAGAGTAGCTAAGAATGTATTATTTTTTCTAAGATTAAAAAAAAAAACATTTCGTTCAAGGTCACGTTCTCTATTATTATGACTTTCAGCAATGTAGAAATAATTATTATAGCCTATATGCTACTTCATACTGTATATTAAATAGATAAATAAATACTTGCAATTGGAAATTTATGATGAATTTCCAATATTCCTGAAGTATGTGGTGTTAATTTAATCATATCTTCACGCTTGGTGCTGAAAAAGGCAAAAAAGATTTGAACATTTATATAGGGCTTCTAGCATATTCAACACTTTAAAGATTTAGAAAATAATATATAAGAATAGTAAGCACTTTATCATATAGGGATTTAGAATACATTGGTGTGCAAGCGTTAAGGACGAAAGTAAGTTTCGCATGCTGTGTCACTTCCAGAGAAATAACAGAAAGAACACACGATTAAGAAGATAATGTCATTTTTAGGCAAGAGCAAAAACTTGCACTGGAAACACAACTACTCATGGTGAACCCTGATATTAAAGGCATAAAATGGACCTTAGAGTAGTGTGTGATCAACATCAAACAGCATGCTCTGCAAAGTGCTGTTCGCATTGTTGGTGATGAGTTGTTGTTATATGGTGTTTTATTACCCAACCAAAGATTTTAACAACGGCTGGATGATCATTGATGCATCTCTAAGTCCTACAAGACACATTTCCGTAGCGTCGCAATCGTATTCCAGGGGTGCGAGTATGGAGAGTAAGCAGGAGAAATACATTCATCGATTATCCTCTCATTTCAAAACCTCTGCCACTTGCACTGCTCGATGCGATCACACCTTATCATCCGTAAGAAAGTGGTAGAGGCCGACTGTATCTTTGAGAAGACGCACATGGAGAATGTTTATAGTGTCACAATAGTAATCATTAGCACCATTTTAAAAATAATGAAGGTTGGTATGCCCATGCAACATTATGTATTTCCACACAAGGATGACGATTCACCAAAATAATCATGTTCGACAATATTCTTGCTTTCATTGCTTGTTTCCACTTGCCAGCCGTATATACTTCCCGAATTTCTACTGAAACTGAACCTACACTTATCGGAGAAGAGAACGAAATCCCAATCCTTCTCGCTCCAGTACTAATGTTCCGGCACTACCACATACAGTGTCACAAATGCTCATGTATCATTGACATATAACATAATGGCTGTCGTGCAATGAGACCACTCCCTTGCATATGGGACATTGAGCATAAGATTGGGCAATATGCAGCCCTCTTGCAATTGCAACCAATTTTCTACATTGGCCTCATCTTGTCTATTTCACAAGTAGAAGTTGCCCTCTGTTTAGTTGGTATTGACCACCAGCTCTTTTTCAAACAGCATTCCCTCTATTATTTCGGAACACTCATCATGCACATGAAACAATGCTGAGGCCAATACCAAACTCCTGAGCCATATTCTTCATGTTCCACTTTCTTTCAGTTTGCCGACGATACATCCCCCTGTAAATGCATCTTAATGTGTCCTTGTCATGTTGTGGTAACACAACGACAATGAAAATACGTAGCATCTCTCTGACTGGCACACATTGCCTCCAAAATTTCATTCAACTAATACATGTTGGGAAACAGCCTTATACGGCGTGGCTTCTGACGTCACGCTATACAACTTCTTTCTACCTATTCAAGTGTGGAAGACCTGTAGCAACCTGAAGACGGACTTTCATTTATTTCATTTACTACGAAATATTTTGTTATTTTACCTACTTCGTCTTTAAGTATTACACACCAAGGCATCAAGGTATCAATAATTTTGTGGAAACTGTATGCATATTTATTGCCATTAGTATTGACGTGTAAAAATCACACATGAAACTTTCTAGTTCAAATTAAATTTTTCTTTACTTTATTTTATTTCCTTTTGTACTTTGCTCAGTCAACTACGTACCAAACCGCAAGATGTGAAAATTGTACTTCAGTATTGACAATTCATTATGTTCAAAGTTTAAAATCTTAAATATTAGAAACTACTCATGCACCCACAGTACACAGTCTGTCACATTATTAAAGAACATCTAATTTATTCTAGTATTATAGCGATAATTTATGGAACAATAGAGTAGTAAAAGACAAGTCACTTATAATCTCTTAAAAACTATAAAACACAGCTTTATCATTACACTGCAAGATCGTTATACCCTCTTCAATTGCAATACAGTTTCTTTGTGAATCTATTTCTAACGTATCGGGTAAATTCCTTACTCTTCTGTACGTAGTCTTATTAGTTACTGAAACACATAGAAAAGGAATAATAAACTTTATTATTATTATTATTATTATTATTATTATTATTATTATTATTATTATTATTATTATTATTATTATTATTATTAGCGTTTAACGGAAAATAAATGCCCAAAAACAGTACGTATACCAATCTATAGATATAATGGATTTTTGCAACATGTTATGGTGTAACTCACTATGATTAGTGTGCGAGAAAAGACAGAAAAATGATTTTCTAAACCTAAAAATTGACGCTATGTGATGACCATGAAACATGTTACAATGAAACTAGTGATGTCATCATGCTGAACAAAATAGCATATGCTTGGCTGAAAATTTCGAGAAAACTGATTTTTTATGTATGGAAGTACAAAGAATGTCGCTCGTTAGGATTTTGATATAATTGACATTTTTACAATACATTATAAAATTATTTAAACATCTAATATAGTTACATTCACAGTTATATAGCAAGTTGCATCTGTGACTGTTTCACTTTTTCTAAGGACGACTCACATAATCCAAACGACCCAAATTTGTACATTTTGTAGAAAATTTCTAGATTTCAGTTTTGGAAAAATTAATCCAAATGTTATAATGACAGTCATGGTATTTACATAAATTATTTTGAAAACACTATGAAAATAACATATTCTCCAATTTTGGTATGCATTAAGCTCAAGATTGTAAGAATTGTATGTTCACATAAGAGATTACCTTCCCTGATATGAATTGATTCCGTAGCATATTCCAACTGGAGTGAGAACTTTTCTAAATTCATGACAACAGTTGAAATGGTTATTATTCCATTTGCATTTCTCCAGCATGTCTTCACAATTCACACTTAATAAATAAAGGAAAAATAATTACTTTGTCACAGGAAATTAATTGCAATATGTATGGTATATACTAAGAAATAAATAAATAAGACATTAACATAATGCACACTCATCAGGTGCTGAGTATGTGCGTTAGTATAAATTTTAATCTAAAGGACAATAGTATTGCTCTGGCAAAAGAATTTATCCATTATAGAATGCGGGAGCTGAATTAATATATGACCATGAGCGCTGCACTCATGTCAACCACGCCCGGTGTAGAAACATTGCTGGAGGTTTGCTTCCTCCGAACCTGACATAATAGTGCGATATTTCTAACTGAAAGTAATAAGTGATATTTTACTATATATATTAAAGAAAATTATATATTAAATTTCTATTGCTCATAGCAATGAACCATCTCTAAATCGAGATAATAAAGTATTTCGTGAAACATGAAACTTACGATTGGATTGTGCGTTCCTAATCTAACTAAATTCTGCATTATCTGCCCTACACAATGTTCAAATCAGTTTCATTACTCTAAATTGAAACAAAATATATTCTGATGAATACATTATTATAACATGAGTTATAACAGCAATTCCAAAAGCATTTGCTGTAGTTTTTAGGTAGTTATGATTCCTCTTTATCAATTCATATTTAGCAGAGAATTCATTGTAAATTTTACAGGTCTAACCAAAACGTACAATTCAGTTGAGACTTCAGTAGTTTAGTACAATTATCCAGCATTTGACTAGTGTTGTCTGGAAATGTTTGAGATTTTAACACATTTCCATTAACTGAATTTGTATTAAGCTATAACAAAGAAAATAACTTTTAAATTATTGTTACTATTTGTTCTATTTTAATTATAAAACAATTACTTACTTGTTAAATACTTTTATTTAAACATCTCGCGGTCCCTTGAATGTTCTAATACTGACCTTAGAACAATTGAATCCGCTCCTGCTATTTCAACCTTTGCGCTTATCGTCCGGATATGTTCATAAGAATAAAACATCTTTCTCGTGCTTTATATTCGATTGGAGAACGGCTGTTTTTGAACAAAGAAATTACAGTTTATTTTCAAGTAAAAATATGGCGTCCTCGATTGCCAGATATTTCACTGGAAATTTCCAGGATTGTTCAAAGGCTGTACATTTCTCATGACATCTTCCAGAGTAGCTACGGGGTTCTTTTACACATCATTTCAATTTCGTGGCAGTGTTCTACTGGTGCTTTGATTTGTTACTGTGCACTATGATCTTCACAGTGGACTATAAGGAGGAAATTAGTTTGCTATCTCCTTGTGAAAAGACATCAAAGTACCGTGTTTTCCTCCTTAGATGGAAGATTATTGGTGTTTCTTCAAAAGTCCGTATAGGTCGTAAGGTTTGAATTACTCTTATGTCAAAGGCATTTCTGTTAACTAATTGAATTGCTCTTCTAAATGAAAACTAACTTGTTATACTTATGATATTGTTCTAAAATTTGAAAATATTTTTCGTAAATATATTTTGGGAATGAAAAAGTACGAACTTATTTTATAGATATTGACCAAATATAATACATAATCAATTTATACAAATAGCTTCAATATTGATATGTCTTTCACTGTTTATAAAAAAATTATAACAACTGGCATCATCGTGTAGAAGTTTCAACCAAAATCTATTCAACATTTAAATTGCTTCATTTCATTTTCAACAGCACAAATGTAAGTATGACAGATGTTCCAGTAAACTTCCTCTGTGAGAGAAAAATTATTCCATGCTATGAAACGGTTTAAATTTGAACAAAGTGTTGGTAAGAAATGTAGTAAAAAACATACTGCCGATATCGCCTATAGAACATTTGCAATAAAAATGTGAAACAAAGAGCATTATATGCTCATCAACTGTCTTACTGAACATTAAATCCTCGGCGTAATTCCTCTGGAAAGTGTTAAAGCAGGAGAACATGAGGATCTAATTTGCCGATAGAGTGTTACCCAGGCAACTGCAGTGGAGCGCTATTTTGTTGAATAAGAAATAATACATCACCGGATAAAGCCCTAATAAACGATAAAATTATCGTCCAGCATTTGCAGGTAAGCCTAACCAGTAGCAGTATCTTGGAAATACAACGGTTATATCAGTTTCTTTCATGATAAATGACACCCTACATTGTATTCTGGATATTCAACTGCTTTCTTGACATAGATTGTAATGTACCGTTACAACTATGTAATGTAATCTCCGCTCGGAGGGGCCCACTAATTTCATCACACACTGTACCATGCTAATTTTTTTCCAAAACATGTTTCGATTTATATATGATATTCAACTGATTATAATTATAATCAGAATTAATGTGAAAACTCGGGATAATTTAATAACAACTATATTTTTGGGAATAATATCTTTATTCGTATGTTATTTCATGATAATATTTAGCATATGGGTATTTCAAATAGGGAAAAATTGAAACCATCATCTTAATACTATACGAAAAACTAGGCCCGCTATTGGGCAGGAATTCTTGGAAGAAACTACCAATATACATTTTAGCAGAATAATTTAGATGCTCATATCCTCGTCCTTCTTTAGATGCTCATATCCTTTCTGAAATCCGGTTTTATCCAGATTTTACCATTTCCTATTCGTTTCATATTCTCCGCCGCCAAAACTCTCTGCTGTGATTAGGACTATTTCCAGACCTATGGCATTAAGGCGCGAGAATCTTCATTCTAGACCCGGCGTTGATCGAGGACGCAGCATATAATTTCGTTGAGCGAAAGCTTTCGCTATTTGAAGAATTTAGCAGCAAAAACCCAGGTAAAATTAGTTCTTTTTCAAGTTAAGTCGTTGGAACAGACTGGGAGCATAAAATTATTAAATTTTTGAAGAGAAAATAGTCTGAAATTTCTAATTACAGAATGCTGCACGATAGATGCCTTGTTTCCGCTTGAACAGTAAGAGTGTATGGAATACTTCAAAAGTGTTGGAATTTTAGTGCCGAAAATCCTTAACAGAACTCAGTGATTTGAAACAGTTTAAATTCCTTTTTCACCCCTCCTAAAAACTATTCCGGTTAGGGTTATATAGGCCTGTCGTAATATAGCTTAATTGTGCATGGAATATGTCATTTTTTTTACTAACATGGTGGTGCTGTAATGTGTAAAGTAGTTAGAGTAGTTTATATGATGTCAGTGTAAACAAAAGGTAAGGGGCTCCCTGATTTGAACATCGTTCCAGTAAAAATGGGTTGAACCAAATTCTTAGGGATTCTTTTCCTTACAGGAAGAGGGGCCTCTCTTCCATTGATAGCTACAGTTTCTTACTTAGATAGTTAACTAAAGAACCATGAGTTAATATGGAACAGGGTCACTTGGGCCCTAATTCATTTCAATCACTCCCTTTCCTAATATACAGAGCCGATTACTGACATGGTAAAAACTGAATATTGTTTATGTACAATCAAATCGGGTAGTAGTGTTGGTTAACGTGTGTAATAACATGTATTAAACTTTGTGGCTTAGTTTATGTGGAATGTAGTAGCATGTATATGTGTGTACTGTAGTATTCTGACAGTGGAAGTAGTGTGTGAGTGAGAGTATGACATGTTAAAGTAGGGACAGTGTGTCATTTATTGCACGATTTTTCATACCTTGTTCGTCGTAATAAGTATTAAAATTCAGTTAAAGTCCATAGTAATATCATATAGTGATTTGGTTTCAAGGGCACATTCGATCGTGCATAGGTTATTTAGACACTACTAACGCCATCTCCGTCGTGTTCAAGAACTAGTGGTTTGTTGCTCCGCACAGTAACAATTTAGTCAACTCGAAAATGAGCTTTTTTCTAAATAAATTATGCGTAAATATTATTTCTGGACTATATAAACGAACAGTTAGGTAAATTGTTTCCAAATTGAGCTTTCCTCAATATTACAACGCTCTGTATGGACCAGTAATTAAAATATTAACAAAAATAAACTTTGCGTTCGTCACTAAGCAGAAGCTAGGATATAGGATGTTATTTTTCGGGTCTTAGATTACGATCCTAATTTTTTCTTCTTTTATTCGTGCTGTAGAATAAATCTCATTGTTGCCGTCAGAATAAAAATGTACTTAATTAATATTATCGCTGATAATATTGCTGTTCTTTGAACCTATATGCATTTCTAAACTGTGAAGTTGTATATAGCTTGGCTTTGGTCGAAAAAGGTCTGGGTTCGTGAGATGTTTCTGTGTATTGGTCCGTGCGCGATTATTTTGTAGTGGCGTATAAGTTGCAATTATATTATAAGACTGCTTCGAACAGTCTTCAGTATATTTAAAGTATAGCGTGTCCACTAGTGAAAATTCGTTACAGAGTGTTATAAAAATAAATAACAAATAGATGGATAGATAGATAGATAGATAGATAGATAGATAGATAGATAGATAGATAGATAGATAGATAGATAGATAGATAGATAGATAGATAGATAGATAGATAGATAGATAGATAGATATGTACATTTCTTATTTACTTTAATAACACCCTGTAACGAGCATTCACTAGTGGACACTCTTTACTTTAAATATACTAAAGACTGTTCGAAGTAGTCATATAATATAATTGCAACTTATACGCCACTGCAAAATAATCTTTAGTATATTTATTTTATTTAAATTATAGGGTGTCCACTAGTGAATCTTCGTTACAGTGTGTTATAAAAATAAATAACATATATATATATATATATATATATATATATATATATATATATATATATATATATATATATATATATATATATATATATGAACACAAACACCAGAGGTTCGTTTCAGACACCTCGCGCCTCATACATGCCATACGTGCCTGCCTCATTTAAACAGTCTACTGTTTAAATGAAATATAGCAAAATACGAATTTTATGTTTATTCGCGGAAAATCCTCGATTATAGGGGATGTCGGAAGTTTTCATTTGTTGAAAGTGTTGCAACCTATTAGCGAATTATTTGTCGGAGTCTTTAAATATGATGTGTAAATAATTATTGAATATATGTATACGTATATGATAAGATATAAATGTATGTGGAACGTAAATATGATATCGGAGTAAAATGTAGAATTGAATTGAAAAAATGAGTATGTGTAAAGGGTTTAGTACCTACCCCGATCGATCATTGGTTGCTGTAGTTCGAGACATCTTACAAATGTAATAGAGAGATTTTTGAAATACCACCGCATAAAAAATATTTTTTATATCTTGTAGATTCACTGAATATATGTGATCTTTAACCTCATTGTTACAATACAAATTGCATGTAATACGAGATGAGGGCAGGTCGTATTTGCAACCCTAAGGTATCATCAAATCCACTTTTGAGTTCACAAATATAACATCTTTGCACCAAACTTACACCTAAAATCCGTTCATCTTTCCGAACCTTTTCCATCCAATCATTGTGTGATACCCTAACCTCTGTGCGTCGATATAAGCGAAATTCTCTTCGAACGAAAAAGAAAAGAATAATAATAAAAATTTTAAATCCCTCACGAGTCAGGAATTGATGATATAAGTTTATTAGAGTTTGCGTCTATCGAGTGAACTAATGATTTTGAGTTGATCTACGATCTTACTAATGACTGAATAATAGAGGATGTAAAATAGCCTCCATAAGTGAGAAAACAGAAATTTGATGTGGTTTTCTGTATAACCTGAATAGAGAAAAGTGTCACAAATGTTCCTACGAATAGAATTAATATTGTATGTAATGAGCAACACAATCATATATACGCATATAAAAATATGATAGTGAAATGAATGGATGCTGTAAAAGTGCCTAATAGTCAATGTGACACCGACACTTGTCTTTGTAGCGAGATAAGACTCGTAAACTAACTAAAAAAAAAAGAGAATGAACAAATAAAATATGAATTTTTATATATGAGAAACAACTAATCTAAAATCTTACGTAGTTCTTTTCCAAAACCATATAAAATGTAAAATATATTCCTATATGTGAATGAACATTTTCTTTCGTACCATGTAACTCTGAAATATAGGTAAATTCGTATGTAGATAGCCGAATTTAGAATGTTTCCTAATTATCTTTTCGTTAATATATATATATATACGTCATTCAGACGTTGCTGTCCAACCTAGTATGTATATTGACACAATTTTTTTAATAGGTCCTTCACAGTTAATATTATTTTTTCTTTCACTAAATGTAATAAAATGTATAGAAAAATGTAGTTAGGTGGTTTCCTTTAGAATATTTTATCCATGTTTGTACGCTGCCCCGTGTGTTTGTGTGTGTGACAGTGACAATTTTTAGCTTAAGTTGTAGCGTTAATATCAGTTGATTGTAATGGTGTTTGTAATGCATAACGAAGGCCGTGAAGGATAAACTCCAAACTAATCTTAATCGGCTCTGGGAGAAAAGCCAAGATAACAGAATACGCCTGATTAAACGACGATCTTTCAGAAATACCGAAACTCTCATTTGTGAAGAATATATAGCCTACATTACTTTACAATATTTTTTTTTTCTGACTGATTCAAATTTGTGATCGATCTCTGATTTTGAAGTTCACAGACTGGATACTGGTTAACCGGCGTTCCGAAACAACAGACAAATAATAAAGCTAAACTTTCTCGTTACCCGGGTTAGGTCGGGGCAGCTCCCACTGGTGTAGTTGCCTGGATCCAGGTCGGGGTTGTATGGGTAAACGTGTGTCTCCTCCGGATCACTTCAATATCGATCCTCAGGAAATAGCATTTGGAATACAAACTACCTTTCAATAATTATTCAAGGTTCTTCACCGTATTCCCATAGTTATCCAGTAATTCCTTCTCCCCTAACTTTCTATCTTCGTCTTCCTCTCCTCCTTTTCCTTCCTTCTCTCCTACCTTCTTTCTCTTTCTCACTCTTCCTTTCCCTATTTCTACTAAAATCAGAAAAGAGGGGTCGTGACTGGGAGTTGTCGCTATTGACACGGTCATTAAAGTTGTTTTGATATTTCTTCGGAAGTCCGATATGAATTAGTCAACCCAACAACAAGCATTTCGAAGTTAGAATGCAAAAAATCAATTTATTTTATTCATATTTAATTAAATTATTCTATTCAAAATTTTACAACAGTTTTAAAATTCGGAAAAAGGGTTAACAGCGACACCCCTTGCCCATTCACGATTTCATTATAATTTTTCTCTTTTCAAGATACTTGGATATTAATATGCGCGGTCCACAAAATTATGATCGTTAATCCTGCAATTTAATTTAATCTATGTGTTTGAAACCAACTGTGTGGATCGTCCTCATTCAATGCGTTTAAAAACTGTGGAAAATATTCCTGGCGGGAGCTCATATGGCTCGGATTCCACGTTAATCAGTAGATCCACGTCTCATATAGCCTCGCTGCTGAACGGGGCTTTAAACTTAAAATCCACTCCAACTGTGGAAAATAGAATGCAAATTTGCTCTGTAAAAAATCCCTGTGCATGTCCTAATTACTCTTGTTTCAAATGAACGTTGTTATGTTATTTCAATGGTGAGCATATAAGCACCTAACAAATAAATTAACAACGCTTTACTGCGTCTGTACGATACTGCTCTGAACTTCCTCTACCTATATCTATCATTGGTCCTTCTGTTTCATATTATCGCGCAAACGAGCAATGCGTGTTTGTTCTTGTGTTCCATATTAATATTTCTATTGTGATTACTAGGGAGCGGAACTTCATTTAAATAAATGTTTTTTCTGCAGAGAGATAGAGGCCCTTTCTTTTCCCAAAATGCTGATCATATTCTTTTATGCCACCACAGGAAATTTTATTTTACATAAAAACACATATTTTATAGTTTTCCTTATGTAAATACATATTTTAAAAATTTCTGTTTTAAAAACATAAAATCACTCATTGAGGCCTGCTACATCGAAATCTTCGAAAGAAAAAATGCTTATTTTCTCACACCTCTTTCATATCGAGTTTGTCGGGTTTGTTTTCTCTTTGAGAACGTTGACTGGCAGACTTCTGGCGCCTTACTTTAATCTACACGTATGGTCCTGTTGAAGGAATTCTACCTAGCCACAAGCCAGTTACAACATTGCAGGACTTTGAATCCACTACGTGTCTTTTCGTTCATTGTGTTCTAAGTGGTGCTTCAGCACAGTGTGTATGTTCCCTTACTGTAAAATGCCTAAAATAAAGACAAATGTTTCATCTCGTTTGTAGAAGTTCTGTGACGAATATAAAGACGTATTTTCTGATGGCAAAGTGCTATTTTGCCAACCGTCTGGTAAGTCTGCCGCGGCTGACCAACGTTTACAAATTACGCAGCATTTGGAGAGCAAGAAGGATATTGGTGCTGATTCTCGTTTGGGCAAGAGACAGGCATTTATCGGTCAACCAACTGTGTGTAGTTCTGGTGGACCGTCAAAATTGCCCGCTTTTTCAATGGATTTGTGCAGAGCGTTTGTATCCGCAGATATTCCACTGTTCAAATTAAAGAACTTTGATTTACGAAAGTTTCTCGTGAAATATACGAACTTCGAACCGTCTGACGAGTCAACATTGCGAGAAACTTATCTGCACAGGTGTTACGAGCAAACTTTACAACATACTCGCTCGGCATGTGCGCATCAAAATATTTGGGTTTATATGGACCAAACCACAGACTCCAGTGGTAAGAATGTGGGAAACGGGATTATAGGAATGCTAAGTAATGGTGACGAAACTTTGTTGACGAAAAATTATTTGCTAGTGTGTAAAGAGCTATCTGCTGTTACACAGGAAACGATAGCAATGCTTTTCAACGAAGCAATGCAACTATTGTGGCCAGAAGGCATAAAATTTGGCAATGTTCTTCTTGTTACAGATGCTGCAGCTTACATGACAAAACTGCAATAAGCCTTGCCGTTAGTTATCCCAAAATGGTTCATGTTATGTGTGTGGCTCATGCATTGCATAGAATATGTGAAAAGATAAGAGTTCTTTATCCCAAGGTCGATAAACTAGTTTCAAATGGAAAGAAAGTTTTTATCAATTCACCTAAAAGAATAGAGATTTTTAATGAAAAATGCCTTGGGATTCTTCCACCCGTTCCGGTAGTTACGCGGTGGGGCACTTGGATGCCGTTGAGTATTATGCCCAGAACTTTGAACAATTCGTATCTGTCGTAAATGATCTCGACAAAGACGAAACATCGTCTATAGAAATTCTGCAAAAACTGTTAAAAGATCCCTCCGTAAAACTCGAGTTAGCATTCATTTCAACAAACCTGTTCTTTCTTTCTTGATGTATTGAAAAGTTTGAATCGCCATCGAACACTGTCAGCTTCAGTGGGTGAAATCCGCATAGTAGAAATGAAACTGAAAGATCTTCGTGGAGCTAACGGACAAGTGCTACTGTCTTAATTTACAGACATTTTTGAAAGAAACCTAGGTTTTCAAACATTGTGTGAAATTGTCTTGTTTTGGAAAAGGAAGTGGTGAAGGAAGATGTGATCAATTTCGTGTTTCAAATATGCGAGAATTGTTTCTTCTGACGTGGAGCTATCTTTCTCGCAATATAAAATGCTTTTTAGGGAAAATAGTCACAAATTTACAATGGAGAACTTGGAGAAAGTTGTGGTAGTCCACTGCAACGCTTCCAAAGAATAGCTCGCTAGAAGGTAAGCATTTTAAAACTGAATTTATGTTCACAATACACGTAATATTTAAGTTTCTGTTGCGAAATATTTTTATTTTCGTTACGTATTTTTCTAGTTTAATCACATATTTTCAAAATTTATAGCACATAAATAAATAAATATTTCTGAGTTTTTTAGCACATGAAGTTCCGTTCCCTAGTGATTACACTTACAAATATTCTCGAACTCTAAATACAATTTCAAATGGTAGATGGTTTATTAGCTGTTCGATTGACAACTGTATATGAGATATACTTGCGTTTCCTCAACTAATTGTGCAACATTATATCGATTAACATTAGCTCCATTACATTATTGCTGTTTCTGAATGACAATACATATTGAACCCTCAGCCAATGCGAATTGAAGCATATTGCATGTATTTTAAAGTGTGTATGCACATTTGGAACACACCTGGTATATAGGCCTAACCAGTCCTCTATGATTTATATAACACAACTTCATAACATTAATTATGTTAAACCAAACGGACACGCTTGTTTGAATAATTTTATGAAATATAAATGTGGTTTAACACTTTTCTTGCATAAAAACTTTACAGTAAATGCTTATAATTATTAATAATACCTTTTCGGAGGGCAAAAGTATACAGCTGGTATTGTAACATTTCGAGTGTCATCTACATTCACCAAAGATGCAATGGGACGATTCACATGTAGGATCCACACTTCACATATTGTGTATGTCATTAAACCAATCAACAGTATGATTGTCAGAAACCATATTATCCTTCAATAAATAATAATAATAACCAATATTACAAATGTTTAACTTATTTATTTTGTATTTTTGTAATATTTTGTATACGAACATATTTAAAAATAACAGTTTTCACATCTCGAGATGGAATTCTACTATCTTATTCCCTATCAATTATTCACAGCTATAGAAAAATATGTTTACTTTCTATACGTAAATTATATAATTTCAAGACTCCGAACGTGCGGTTCACACAAGAATTGAAATGGAGATGGAGGAAATTGGAACTTCGGTACGCTTATCAATATCTACCTATCATACCTTAAATCTTCAAAGCAAGACTTTGTCATTCTATATACATAGAATGCTTATATGCTATAGCACATGGAAATGTTAATAATTGTAACATTTAGTGTTGAAGAATAATGTTATTTCTTCTATACAAAATAATGATATAAAACTTATTTCTATTTTTTCTATTCCCATTATATAAATTCTTTATAATGTATATAAAAATCTAAGCTGTAATTGTACATGTTAATTTATTTGGAAATTTGTATAAACTAGAGCTAAAATGACTTTACATGTATAAAATTATATAGATAAAAAAATAAATAAAATCTATTATCCATCTATATTACAATATCCTGACCATCAACAAGCAAAATGATCTCAGAGCAGGGTTACGGCAACGACAGCAGCGCCAGCAACAGGTTGCTTGAGCTGGAAACTCTTACCCTTCTCACAAGCGCTTGAACAAGGAGGCTCCTACATTTTTTCAGTGGCTGCTTAGGCCTTGAGTCCTCCTACACAGAGCACTCACCACTAATGTCTTGCTTTTCGAGTGAAAGAGATATAAATTCTTCATCGGACGTAACTGTGTAAAAGGGAATGCTACATCATAGTGATTTTGTAATAAAAATGTTAACGGACTTCCGCAAATCCCGTGTATACTATGTACCTAAGAAAATAATACATATATACGAAGAATAGAAATTTACAGAAATTTTCACACAAATTGGGTCCTAGTTTAAATCATTTTTACCATTAAAATAGTTGGAAGCGTAAAATTTATTATATATATGAAGAATAGAAATTCATTGTTATAAATTTGGAAAAATGAACAAATAATTTTCATTTTGATTTTTCACAGACATTTATGTATTTATGATCAATAAAAACAATTTATATTAATTTTATACATTTATATTTATAAATATATAAATTTATATTACCTGACCAGGATAGCAGTGCGGTTTTGGGGGGATGGCGATGCTGTTGTGTTTACATCAGTTCCTTGATAAGCGCGGTGGGACAGGGGAGCGGAGAGTTTCAGCCTGCAGTGTATCCAGGGCCGTGCTGGGATACTAATGAGGGTGGTTGACAAGTCTACTAAAAGGGCGCCAGTACAAATGGGAATATATATATATATATATATATATATATATATATATATATATATATATATATATATATATATTACATCAGCTAATGCTTCTGGCAACAAATACTATTCGAAGCTTTCTTGCACCCACTGGAAAACGTGAAGTATAATAATATTTATTTGCATATATTGTTATTGTAGACTGTTCCCATAATGCCCACCGACTTCGATTTTACAAAATTTGAGAAATAAATTTCACTTTTTATTTAGTGGTCAATTTGAAGGCATTTTGTTATACTACCATTAAGAAACCCATATACATCATATTACGAATCAATCATTATGGAACAATCTCATGTGTGACACGCAGCAGTGGTACCAATCTTTGAAAGTTTCATTTACAACTTTTTTCTTTTTTCTTTTTTAACTGATTTTGTGAGTAATGGTGCATTCAGTATAAAGGTACAACAAGATATTCTCTTTCTCTCTCTCTCTCCCTGTGTGTGTGTGTGTGTGTGTGTGTGTGTGTGTGTTTGTTTCTAGTTTCCGGCGTAAGCGTGTGGATACTACCAGGTATACTTTCGTGTGTACAAATGCTAGTGTGTGTGTGTGTGTGGCGCGGGTATATGGACTATTAATTGGGATCGCGTAGTGGAACTTATCAATATTAGTACGTACATACAAACGGCTGTTACTTCACACGATAACTTTGGACGAATGCGAATTTTTAAATTCTGCTTTTTGCAATAAATAAGTAGAGTGATTCCTCTCGAGGGAGTTCCCCTAAATGGTAGCCCCTACCATGTCCAATTAAATCACAAATTGCCGCAATCGTTTGCACATTGTTTGTACAGAAATGTACAGGCCAAATTTTCGTTTGCACACTATTAGGGGCGCCGCCAGAACGAAAATAATTGGGGCTGTTTAACTGGTAGCTTCCCCCCCAGCAACATGTTCTATTCAATCAGTAATTATCGCAATCGTTTGTACTTCGTTTGTACAGAAATGTGCAGGCGAAATGTATGTTTGTACACAATTAGGGGCGCCGCCAGAACAGAAAAAAATGGGGGCTGTCTAAGTGGTAGCCCCCCACCATGTCCAATTGAATCACAAATTGCCGCAATTGTTTGTACTTCGTTTGTACAGAAATGTGCAGGCGAAATGTATGTTCGCACGCAATTAGGGGCGCCGCCAGAACGAAAAAAATTGGGGGCTGTCTAAGTGGTAGCCCCCGACCATGTCCTATTCAATCACAAATTGTCGCAATCGTTTGTACTTCGTTTGTACAGAAATGTGCACCCGAAATTTTCGTTTGTACATAATTAAGGGCGCCGCCAGAACAGAAAAAAATGGGGGCTGTCTAAGTGGTAGCCCTCCACCATGTCCAATTCAATCACAAGTTGTCGCATTCGTTTGTGCATCGTTTGTCCAGAAATGTGCAGGCGAAATGTTTGTTTGAACAAACTTAGGGGCGCCGCCAGAACGAAAACAAAGTGGGGAGCTGTCTGAGTGGTAGCTCCCCCCACGATGTCCAATTGAATCACAAAGTATCGCAATCGTTTGTACATTGTTTGTACAGAAATGTGCAGGCCAAATTTTCGTTTGTACACTATTAGGGGCGACGCCAGAACGAAAACAAATTGGGGGCTGTCTAGCTGGTAGCCCCCCACCAACATGTCCTATTCAATCACAAATTATAGCAATCGTTTGTACTTCGTTTGTACAGAAACGTGCAGGCGAAATTTTTGTTTGTACACAATTAGGGGCGCCGCCAGAACAGAAAAAAATGGGGGCTGTCTAAGTGGTAGCCCCCCCACCAAGTCCAATTGAATCACAAATTGTCGCAATTGTTTGTACTTCATTTGTACAGAAATGTGCAGGCGAAATGTATGTTCGCACGCAATTAGGGGCGCCGCCAGAACGAAAAAATTGGGGGCTGTCTAAGTGGTAGCCCCCGACCATGTCCTATTCAATCACAAATTGTCGCAATCGTTTGTACTTTGTTTGTACAGAAATGTGCACGCGAAATTTTCGTTTGTACATAATTAAGGGCGCCGCCAGAACAGAAAAAATGGGGGCTGTCTAAGTGGTAGCCCCCCCCCCACCATGTCCAATTCAATCACAAGTTGTCGCATTCGTTTGTGCATCGTTTGTACAGAAATGTGCAGGCGAAATGTTTGTTTGAACAAACTTAGGGGCGCCGCCAGAACGAAAACAAATTCGGGGGCTGTCTAAGTGGTAGCCCCCCCCATCATGTCCAATTGAATCACAAATTGTCACAATCGTTTGTACTTCGTTTGTACAGAAATGTGCAGGCAAAATGTATGTTCGTACACAGTTAGGGGCGCCGCTAGAACGAAAACAAAGTGGGGGACTGTCTAACTGGTAGCCCCACACCAACATGTTCTATTCTATCACAAATTATCGCAATCGTTTCTACTGCGTGTGTACAGAAATGTGCAGGCAAAACTTTCGTTTGTACACAATTAGGGGCGCCGCCAGAACAGAAAAAAGTTGGCTGTCTAAGTGGTAGCCCCCCCACCATATCCAATTCAATCACAAATTATCGCAATCGTTTGTACTTCGTTTGTACAGGAACGGGCAGGCGAAATGTTTGTTTGTTCACAATTAGGGGTGCCGCCAGAACGAAAACAAAGTGGTGGCTGTCTAAGTGGTAGCCCCCGACCATGTCCAATTCAATCAGAAATAGTCGCATTCGTGTGTACGTCGTTTGTACATGAATGTGCAGGCGAAATGTTTGTTTGTACACAATTTGGGACGCCTCCAGAACGAAAACAAAGTAGGGTGCTTTCTAATTAATACCTCCCCACCATGTCCAATTGAATCACAAATTGTCGGAATCGTTTGTACTTCGTTTGTACAGAAACGAGCAGGCGAAATGTTTGTTTGTACACAATTAGGGGCGCCGCCAGAACGAAAGCTAAGTGGGGCTGTCTAAGTGGTAGCCCCCGACCATGTCCAATTCAATCACAAATTGTCGCAATCGTTGTACGTCGTTTTTACAGAATTGTTCAGGCAAAATTTTCGTTTGTACACAATTAGGGGCGCCGCCAGAACGAAAACAAACTGGGGGCTCTCTAAGTGGTAGCTTCCCACCAACATGTCCAATTGAATCACAAATTTTCGTAATCGTTTGTACATCGTTTGTACAGAAATATGCATGCGTAATTTTCGTTTGTACACAATTAATGGCGCCGCCAGAACGAAAACAAAGTGGGGCTGTCTAAATGGTAGCCCCCACCATATCCAATTCAATCACAAATTATATCAATCGCTTGTACATCATTTGCACAGAAATGTGCAGGCGAAATTTTCGTTTGTACTCTATTAGGGGCGCCGCCAGAACGAAAACAATGTGAGGGATTGTATAAATGGTAGAAGCATTAAAAAAAATGTGTCACATTTATGGAGTATTTTTCTAACAGGACTTTGTTCACACTATTGTGTGGTTTGGTTTGTTCACACTATCGTGTGATTCACTATATTGATCTTATCCTAACGATGATGGAATTAAATGTTTTTTTTTGTTTTTTTATATTTATATTTATACTTACAATTATTATTGCTGAGTTAGTTTTTCACTCCTCGGCTCTTATTATTAAACTTATTCATTATTTCTTACGTGAACTGAATCCTTATGAGAAAAATGTATTTTTTTCTTTCTATCTTGCGCAGAAACCGTTATTCTCATCTCGTACAGGAAATTGATAAGTGGAAGATATAACAAATTCACAAAGTAGACTGTTAAAGGGAAAATTATAACACAGTATTTTGTTTTATTTGATCATCTTCATTAAACTCATTTTGCAGAAACTATAGAATGCATGGTGAAGTATTTTGGTGCATTCAGCATTCTGATTTACGAGTAGAGTTGCTAACTGGCCGGTATTTGCTGTAATTTTGATTAAGGCCGGTGACCGGTACAAACTTCTTATTAGACCCCTTCTGACCGGTATTTTGGAATCTGCAATCCAGAATATAACATTGAACATCGACATTTTTCAACAGTGCCTTTACAAACACAAATTTCCGTTGTATTATACATTATCGATATTTTTTTTAACGTATGGCAGTTTTTTTTATTTATTTAACATAACAAATTTGATAACACTTATATTTTATTGTAAAAGAATTTTATTCATTTATTGAGAGTAGAAAATGACTTTTTAAAGCAATTTCCTTTGTTTGAAGTGAAGTTTATAGAATAAATTTCATTTTATGAATCAACTATTGTTACATAAAGATTAATATCCAGTATTATTCATCTGTTTCGATAATTTTAAACAAGTGGCAATTGCTGGTAAATACAATAACGATCAATACAGTCTTCAGTTTCTCATTTGTACAGAGAATTTTGAGGTGTGCCGGTAATTTTGTTTTCCTGAGTTGGCAACCTATTTACGAGGTTTTGTTTCAACTCTGCTACGTAGTGGCTCCGTACTGACACTCCGCATGCAAATAAGTATGTAAGGCTACCATACGCCCCGGTTTCTTAAAATTTGTCCCGGTGTGCAGAAATTTTCCTTCTTGTCCTGTTTTTTTTCTTTATTATTATTATTAATTACATATCAAAATTTCTGAAAAGATAATAAAATCGACTTATTCCTTTTGCTTTCAATTCCGACAATACTATAGGAACAATTTCATTCTAATCTTTATTATTATTGCAATCGCTGCTTCCCCGGATATAACATGCAATGTTTAAATCCTCCTAAGTAGCACTCTTATCACTAAAAGTAAGAATGTATACCCCGAGGTGGCAACAAATTCTTGTGACGTTGCAGACCAGCCCCGAAAACACATTTTTTTTTTTTCTGCTTCAGAAAAACAATTATGCAAATTGCTTTCTTTTAGTTCGCATTTTAGGTTAACAAAAATAAATCAGCCTATTGAAATTTTGAAACAACTTCATAAATCTGGATATTTTTCTTTACAGTCATGTAGAGCATGTAAAGGTGGTATGCGTAATAATATTGAAAATATAATTTTTGCCTAAATATTGTATGTTCACTGATTGCGTTTATATTGTATAACAGCTTCTAGCTTCTATAATAATTTTTAGCACTGTTGATTAAGTATGGACAGTGGCGTATTTACGATTTTGTTTCGGGAGGGGCTTTGCTAACTTCCGGGGGTGCTTTGCTTGAAAATATGAAAATTCTGCAAGATATTTCATATACTTTACTATAGTAAGTAAGATTTCGGTGGGGGGCTTGAGCCCGGAAGCCCTCCCCCTAAATACGCCACTGAGTATGGACTATATTAATACATTATTTTAAGTTGTATAACTAGTGCGATACTGTAGTAAAATTCGAAAGATAAAATTAATACAAAATGCAATATTTACTACTAATTTGTAAGATGTCCCGTTTTTTCTGTTTTCAAAAAGTAAGGTAGCCTTAAAGTATGCTAAACCATACAAAATAAATTATACTGTAAATAGTACCCCTCTGATAGTGCTCTCAAACGGGTCGGGTTACGGGTCGGGTTGTCGGGTCGGGTCAGTCGGGTTAGCTCGTGTCGGGTCACTCGGGTCGGGTCGTCACATTCTTCACTTACTTTCTATACGGAATACTATAAAGAGCTTTGTTGTGGAATTCAATTCGAAGTTGGTGAATAAATGATAAATGTGACTAATTGAAGGTGAAATAGTAATAAAATTTTAATTTTACCCTATATTAACTAATTGGTATTGTAATTGTAATTAATATTACTACTGACTTTTTTCCTTTCTGCGTTTCTATGTCAAGTTAAATGTCACATTAAGTGAAATTGAAAGGAAATATCTAGTTAACGTCCCACGTTATGCACCAACGCTAAGAGAGACAGTGATGATGAGAAATAATTGAAGTGGTTGAATGAAGAAAGTGGGAGGAAATGGGAGAACACCGAGAAAACCCATGCACATGGGGTTTGTCCACCAGAAAACTTACTTGGTACGAGCTGGAATCAATACCCATGGACCTTCGGGTCAAACATCTGCCTTTGGGCAGGACACATTATTATTATTATTATTATTATTATTATTATTATTATTATTATTATTATTATTATTATTATTATTATTATTATTATTATTATAACTTTAAGAGTGCCCAAGAAAGTTCCGCCGCCTTTTCACCAACACCTTCGAACATTGGTATGTAACCTAAGACGTACCTGGAATATCAAAAATCGTCTCCATCAGCCTCGACGACCTTCTGAAAACGTTCTGGAAGGCCATGGATTCCATCGCAGTCGAACTTGGTGGGACGTGAAGTGAAGAAGGTATCAAGTGCATATTGAACCTCTACTAGCTGTTTGAATTGGCGTTCTCTAAGGTGATTGTCCAAGGAATGGAACAGGTGATAATCGGATGGTACAATGTCCGTGGAGTATGGCGGATCCAATAGTGTTTTCCATCCAAGGCGTAGAATGATGTACTGGGTCATTTTAGTCACGTGGGGATTAGCGTTGCCTTGTAACAAGAGGACCCCTTTGCGATTCAGAACTGCTGGATCCAGACAGTACACAGTGACAGTACACAGTTGCATTGATGATCTGACCAGCTGGTAGCAGTTCCCGATGGACGATGCCTCGAGCAGTCCACAAAATGCACAGGAGAACCTTATTCTGGCGTAGTGCTGGCTTCGGCTGTTTTTGAACCGGTTCATGGGATGCTAACCAACAATGACGGCGCCGTGGAGCTTCGTACAGGACCCACTTCCCATCACATGTCAACACCCTGTCCAGAAATTGCTCCTTCCTCAGACGAGACACCAAAGAAACACAGGTGTCTGCTCGCGTTGCTTTCTGGCTCCAAGTCAAATCATGTAGGACCTATCAACACAACTTGCAGTGCTTCCCAAGTTGATGGTGGTGGTGCCGAATGGTTTCTCCACTTACACTCAAAGGTAGTACCAGTTCCTCACATGTCTGTCTTCGCCTCAATTGCTGCCTGAAGATCTTTATTTTGAACATCTGTTTGTCTTCCGGCACGTGGTGCGTCTTCGAGTGTTTCGTCACCGTCCTTAAACCGTCATACCACTGCACTCTCACCAAAGGCCTGTCATATCTTCCGCCCCGCGGAGCAGCAATTTGAACTCGTACAGCAAACAAGCCCTTATGACGCTCTGTGAAGGCCCCATGTTCACTCAGTCCTTACGCACGTTCACGGTGTATCTGAACAGCCACAACCAAGTAGTATGTTGGATATACTTACTAGTGTTGCTCACGAGACCTGGTTTGGGGCATTCTCGTTTCGAAAATGTGTCGTGAAGGTAGTCTCGTCTGGAAAAGTGCATATGTTTCTATTGAAAGAGCTCTGTCTCATCTCGTACCCTTTCATGAAAATTCTGTCTCGTCTCGTCTCGTCCAACAACTGACCTTCACCTTATATCCATTCGCATTCAACTCACGGTGTGAGGGCCAATTGAACACAGACCTCCACAAAGAGACAGAACTTCCTTGGTCACCTTCAGATTATTATTATTATTATTATTATTATTATTATTATTATTATTATTATTATTATTATTATTATTATTATTATTATTATTATTGCTGGGGTAGTGATTTGACTTTCTCCCGCAATAAAATACTTGCTAATTTTATATAACGTTGCAAATATCTTCTAGATAAATTAATCAAGAAAAATAAAAGGTAATTCCCTACAGAATGATATTTCAGTGCAATTAGTTCCTTATGATTCTATCAGACAGCAACGCTGTTTTTAAATAGAAAAATCGGAATGTTAACGTGATGAAATTGTTGTTTGTTACACAGCAAAAAATATTAAAAGAAGTTCTATATACATTCGTTACTAGAAAATAATGTTGTCTTCAGAACTTTTATTCTTTTAGCCTTCAGAACTTGTCTTCAGAACTCAGCTCAAATTTTATTTTGACTTTCGAACTTGATTGCCTAATTTTAACCTTGGAAATTTGGATGTGGAGTAAAATAAAGAAGGTTAGCAGGGTAGAGAGGAAAACGAATTAGGAAATGCTGAAAAATGCAAGAGACGAGAGCAATATTAGACGATATAAGGAAGCGAAAAATGGACGGATCGCAAGTTTTGATCTTGCTAAGGGATTGCATTCTGAGGGATGTAGTAAAGGGGGTGATATCAGGAGAGCGAGAGTGTGTAAGAAGGTTGGAATTGATAGATTGTAATAAGGAGGGTGGTACTTTATGTTGGGTTGCGAGGCAGATATTAGCGGGAAAGCGCAAAAATGGAAGCTTCTTACCTAGTTCACGGAAACTGGCCTGTTTATTAATGGGAGAACACTGAGGAGGAGGAGGAGGATAATTATACTACAAGTAAAAAAAGCCGAAACAATGGTTTATGCATAAGAATTGGTCAGCATTTTTTTTCTGGTGGCAGTTTTGTAAAGTTCTAGCTCTCTCAAACTGGTTAGATTGTAAGGTCAAGTCACTCGGGTCGGTTGTCGGGTTAAGTCACCTCGGGTTGGTTCCACTCGGGTCACTTTGGGTCGGGCCAATCGGGTAAGCTCGGGTCGGGTTGTCGGGTCGGGTCAGTCAATTTGGGTCACGGGTGGGGTCGGGTCGGTCTTCAACACATATAATTTCCACGAAAATTACAATATACCACGGTTTATACCTCATTGGACTTCCAATAAAACGTTTTCAATGATGTGTACACCATGTCACCATTTTTGTATGAGGGAATGTCTAGATTGATTTTGTGGGAATTTGATGGAGTGTAGATTCCTCTGTGTGTGTGTGTGTGTGTGTGTGTGTATGTATGTATGTATGTATGTATGTGTGTGATACCTTACAGGATACAAGATGTCGAGGAAGTGTGTAAATAAACCGGACAATTTCTGTTATGTATGTGGGGAGCTGATATTTAAATCACAACGTCGATGTTTTACTCCACTTGTGAGGAAGTGTTATCAGTTATATTTTGGTTGCTGTGTAGGAGACCAGGATAAGAACTGGGTTCCTCACTACATTTGTTGTACTTGCGTGAAACGTCTGACTGGGTGGGCAAATGGTGGACGAAACATGAACTTCGCAGTACCGATGATCTGGAGAGAAACAAAAGATCATTCTTCAGACTGCTACTTTTGTATGACACAGATAAAAGAAATAAGCAGTAAATCTAACCACACAGTACAGTACCCTAATTTGCATCAGCAATTAAGCCAGTTCCACACAGTGCAGAATTACCTGTACCGGTACCTCCTCTCCTCATCTTACGGTAAATGAGGATTACGTACTTGAGGCAACTATTGAAGTTCCAAATGAAGATGATGATCCTACTTATGTAGGAAGCACATCTACATTGGATTCCCATCTGATAACTCCGGGTGAACTAAATGACCTCATACGGGATTTAAAACTCTCCAATACACAGACAGAACTTCTTGATTCTAAACTTAAAGCTGGAATCTGCTCCATCGTGACACTAAAGTGTGTATTTTTCGAAACCTTCATACAGAGTTTCAAAACTACTATTCTCAAGAAAATGATTTAGTGCATTGTAATAATGTCTGTGCTGTGATGGATAGACTTGGACATGCACATATAAGTACAGAGTGGAGATTGCTTATTGACTCTTTGAAAACTAGTTTTAAGGCTGTCCTTTTGCACAATAGCAACAAATTTCCTTCAGTGCCTTTGGCTTATGCAACTAATATGAAGGAAACCTATGAAAACATCGAATAGTGTTAGAAAAGATTCAGTATGAGAAATACAAGTGGACCGTTTGCGTGATTTACAAGTCATTTCTTTGTTAATGGGTTTGCAGCTTGGTTATACGAAATATTGTTGTTTCCTCTGCGAATGGGACAGCAGGAACAAAGCGGAACATTACATCAAGAAGGAATGGCCAACGCATGTATTAACTCTTGGACAGAAGAATGCTGTTTATTCCTCACTGGTGAGCCCTGATTAGATAATTCTAACCTCCTCTTCACATAAAGTTGGGGCTCTTCAAAAACTTTGTTAGGACAATGGACAAAAGTAATGTAGGATATTGTTACCTCAAGGAAAAAATTCCTCGGGTTAGTGACGCTAGGGATTTTTGTAGACCCCCCAAATAAGATGTTTGATTCGTGACCAAAAATTTGAGGATCTCTTAACTCTGGTTGAGAAAGCAGCTTGGTGTCCATTTAAATGTTTAACAGAGAATTTTTTAGGAAACAAGAAAGCCCCAAATTACCGTGTAATTGTGAGTGATTTTCCTGCCAATCATTCAATGAAATGGGTTGCAACATGTCCCTTAAAGTTCACTTTTCTAGACTCCCACCTGCATTTCTTTCCTGAAAAGCTTGGTGCTGTTAGTGATGAGTATGGGGAACATTTTCATCAGGACATTTCCTCCATGGAGAAGAGGTACCAGTGACAGTGTAGTTCAAAAATGCTAGCTGATTACTGTTGGACACTTAAAAGAGATGTTCCAGAAACCAAACACAGAAGAAAGTCGACAACTAAAACATATTAGTTGAAGTAAGTAAGTGTCCATTTATTAAGAAGATACCACTCACTTCTTTTGTATTATTTATTAAGTAGATATAAAATGGTGACACGGTGTATACATCATTGAAAATATGTTTTATTTCAAATCCAATAAGATATAAACCGTGCTTATATTGTAATTTTCGTGGAAGTTATATGTGATTTTATCTGCACTAATGAATATTGTAAAATGAACAGTACACATAGCATATTTTTTATATAAATATGTTTATTTCTCTAGATAGAATAATGCTATTCTTATGAAACTTAGAGGGCTTACTAAGTATAAATCAGGCTAACATACAATATAATTTGTGCGTTTATATACCTAAGGTACCCAAGCTACAAGTATGAAAATGGTTTAAAAAAGAAAAAGAACAGAAATTTGAGGGGAAATTTTCCGAAAACACCTCTGTCACGGGAAAACTGAGGGTGATGGAGAAAAACTGATTGCAGATTCGAATTCTACGTGAAAAGTTCTATTAGAATCAGGCATTTTCTTCCGTGTGCCAGAGAATTTTTTTTTTTCAACTAGTGCAATAGGAACAATTTTCAAACTCATCAACCGTTATTCAAACCGGTTAATGTTGATCGCAGATATTAAAAATACTCACATCCGTATATTATTTAATACAAACGAAAATTTTACCTGCACATTTCTGCACAAACGATGTATAAACGATCGCGACAATTTGTGGTTCAATCGAACAT